>NC_064868.1:26679892-26985440 GCF_024139225.1 Suncus etruscus
TTTTTTTCATTCTATCAGAACTATAGTCCTTAAAATACAGTTCTTTTTTTCTCCCATTAATGAACTAAATGGATTTACTACTATTTATATAAAGTTTGATAATAATTTCTGACTCTGGTTAACAAATTTATTATCAAAGGTAACTAACATGCCAGAAGGAAATAAATTTTTCTTATTTTATGCTAGCTATATATTAAGTAATGATGCATAATAATTACATATTCTCCACATATTTTCAGACTTAGAGACTTTTGTTGTGAACTTGCTTAGCACTTTCAACAACAGACATATTCTGGGGCCCAAGCTATAGTGCAGTGCAGAGGGCATTTGCTTTCTATACATCTAACAGCCAGCCTGGTTTGGTACTCAGAAGTAAGCTCCGAGTACCAGTGGGTATAGCTCCCACTCCAAAATCATAATAATATGCCTCCATTTCCTCGTATCCTCTTTTATAGATGCATCCTAACCCAGGCATTAACGATACATACTGTTAATGATCCTAGTAAAGCCATAACAATACATACTGTTAATGATTCTAGCAAGCCAGTTTGGAAAACTTTGAATGATGTATAAAAAGTTAAACACATAACTATTATAAAAACTGGACAGTAATCTTGATCCTCCTTTTATTCTGAAGGTCATAGCATATAGCTTTAATATTTTATATATGCTATAATATATATTATATATAATATATATCATAATACAATATATTATATTATTCCCAATATAATTTATATTGTAATACATTGTGTTATAATAAATATATCATACATATAATGTGTTATAAAGGCATGTATATGATATATAACAAAATGTCATGTAATCATAGTTTTATAAATTATAAAGAATATTAACTGAAAAAAACTATACTGGTTGGTTTTTTTTCCCCTTTTCTTTTGTTTCCCCTTTCCTTCCTTTCGTTGTGATGATGAAAGGTTCATATACTTGGCTATGGTGTTCAAACATTCAGCCTTAATGCTCAAGGGGCTCTATACTCCAACTGTGCTGTTTTGCACACATGTTCATCAGGGGTTATTCCCTTAACTATAGTTCTCACACTTGCCTGTTAGGACCTCACACTCCTTATCATGGGCTTTCAGATCTTAAGCTGCAATGCTCAGCAGGGGTCAGAAACATTCATCGCTGGGTTGGCACAGCCCTGGCTATACAATAGAGGCTACATATAGCACTATGGCCCTAAACACAGAGTCTCAGAGGTACATGTAATGGCTGGCAAAGGGTATTACAATGTACAAGGCAGATACTTTATGGACTGAGTCATTTTCTGGCTCCATGTTGTTTATTATTTTTAAACATAATATAAGCTTAAACACATACGAATAACTTAAAGTTTTGTAATTGATTTCTAAAAGAAACATTGTTATGTAAATAATATCTTTAACTTAAAAATAATGGAAATTAAACTGAATGAGGTAAGTGACTTGTCGAATGTATTTAATGGATCCTCCAAAGACATCTCTCCTTTTTTCAATGATGCCCAGTTTATCTTATTTTTCTTTGGTTTATATTTGTGATGTCATATCTAAGAAACTGTAGACTGATACAGGATCACAAAAATTTTTTAAATTTTATTTATTGAATCACAGTGAGCTCTGAAGTTACTGAGTTATTAATGATTGAGATTCGGGCATACAATATCACAACAACAATCCCTTTTTCAGTGTCCACTACCTTCCATCAATGTCCCCAGCTACTATGCTCCTCACCCAACCTACCTTGATAAAAGGCACTTCATATATCCTTTCAGAATTTTGTTCAAAGTCACAAAATTTAATGCCAATTGTTCTTGTAAGAGTTTTGTAGTTTTAGATTAAAATTCAGGTCTCTGATTGGTTTTGAGTTCATTTTCATATACGCTGAACTAAGGGTCCATACTTAGTCTTTTACTCAACTCATGTTGATGCAGCTATCCTGTTACTTTTGACAAAACAAAATTTGGTATCTTAAAACAATGAGCATCTAAGGTTTCTAGCAATTCTGTGGCTTGATGTGACATTTTTCTGGACTGACTTACATGTTATCCGCAATCAACTATAAACTCTGCTGAAATCAAATCTGGAATGTCTAGGATTGATGGTGTAAATGTTCCTGGTGGGTTAGTTCCTTTAATGCAGGCTTCTGGGTATGGTGTCTCCTCTTCTTATAGACTAACCCAACTATTTTCATATGTTTGATTTGAGGTACAAGCCAGCAGCAGGAAATGACAAACCCTGGTAAGAAAGATATTCTCAAATTCTGGGGGGAGCTGGTGCTTTCAATTCATGCTCAGAACACCTGGAGTTATCAATCAGTGATTCTTGGCCAACAGGGATTGCCCTTGAATGCTAGAGCCTAAGGATATAAAGCTGCCTCAGCTTTGCATTGATAAGAATAACAAGCCACTCCAGTGGTACTTGACAAATCCAGAACCACATCTGACAGTTTTGGGGACCTCCAGAACTCAATCAGGATACTATGGAGAATACGTAGCCCTGGCAATCAGTCCTAGTCTGGTGTCTTGACCACTGTAATATCGTTCAATTACTTCAAACCTGTTGTTGTATCCCATTGGTTAATGTCTCGTTGGACACTACAAGATAGATGTTCAAGACTCTGAGCCAGTGCTGAGAAGCAAATGTGACTGTGGCCCACAAGGTTCCGTAGTCAAACCATAACTACAGTCTCTGCCAATACTTGACTCTACAAATGCTGTTGTTGTTTAGTATCAGATGCAAATTGATGCTTCAGAGTATAATTTTTCATACCTGTACCACCTGCTACTTATCTTGTTCTCCTAGCTCTACTGTGAATGGCAGTGTAGGCACTAAGTGAATATATATTGAGAGAATATGATTACAGGGAAACTTAGAAGACAAAATTGGGGTATAGTCTTTACATATTAAAGACTGGCACAGTTGAAGATTTTGCCACATACTATGCCAAAGGCACATTGGTCTTATTTACTTCATGAAAGAAGATAGAAAGTAGGTTTACCCAGTGTGGCCCACATACTTTTGTAGCCTTTGCTTTTGGAGCAACAATGTTTTCTCTAGCTTTATGATAAGTACTTTTTATAATGATATATTCATCATTTGTCATTGTGGCTGCATTCTACTATTTTAGAATTTGATTTGGGGAGCGAAGGGACACCCAGTCAAACCCACACCTCGTCCCCTGCAAGAAAAAGCAGCCAACTCCCCTGCGAACTCATGCTGCGCTGCCCTCCCTACCAACCCCCCCTAATGTGGACTGTTACTTGAAAACCGGACTTAGCTCCAAAAGTATCCCCAATGCAAGAACTCTTCCCAAGACCTCCCTGCCGCAAATCTTTTGCCAATCTCAAGAAGGTCAGGGGATGTGATGGAAAGGTGCCTGGGAACCCACACACCACAAGAAAAACCCAAAAGACAATGGGAAAACCTGTACTTCCAACATAAGTATAAGACCTGTATTACACCACCTCTTTACCTGCTTTTCCCCAAAAGTAAGGTAGTCATTTGCATCACTTTGTTCCTTTAAATACTTTGTTAATTCATTTTTTAAAAAAATGTTTGTTCTACATATACATATGTGAGCACATATATTTTTATTCCTATTTTTATCTTTTTTGGGTGTGTGACCTATTTCTGTTTTCTTCTCTGTCCATCCCCAAATGCACCGACAATATAATGTAGCACCATTTCTTCCTGCAAAGGCACACTAAAAAAGGGGAAATCTTACATATAAAAACAGCTCTTTCTACTAGGGATAGGAACTCATACTTGTTTACAATACAGGGATATCTCCTACCTTGAAAATATGTCACGTGGACCCAACTTAGACCTCAGGTGATTAGACACCATCCGTCCAGCTTTGAACCCTGGATCCCAGACATAGAAATGACACAGTTTTTCACACAACAGCTACAGGAAACAAATCATATCCGGGACAGCCTTAATACTGTTGGGTCACCAACAAGTGCCAGCTCTAATATGATATCCTAACAACGAGGAAATGGGAACAACTTGACCTAAGAGTAGGTTATCCTACTTTACCAGCTAACGATAAGACAAAATCAGAAGACTTGCCACCCTTTGGTAGGTCCAAAAGCCAAGATCGCGATTTACAGATGACTGGCTGCTAGAACCATGACCAGACTGTATATATCTTGGGACCAATAAAAAAGCCCTAGTCTAGGGTTTGAACTACGACCTGCACAACAACCATGATCCCCAGTTCCAAAGGTCTGGCAGAGACAATTGCAACGGAATGGGGCTTCTGGAAACACAATGAAAGACGCTATACTACGTGCCATTCTAGGATCAGTGCAAAGACCAAGACCATCAACCACAGAAGATGGATTAAAATGACACAGAGGGAACAGAACTTTGAACCACAAAGAAAGACTTCATCATAAGTCCCACTCCTGAACCTGTGCAGATACTGAGATCTGTAGATACAGAGGGCTGATTTTATCACCCAGGATGGAGCAGAAGTCTTCCAAACACCACGAAAGCACCACCGGGAGAGTAAACGAACCTGAACGGAGTCTATAGTTAATCCCATGACAATATACACCAATGGTGGAGAAACCCCATATATCTTAGGCCAAGTGAATTCCTTTTCGAATGACCCTAATATTTACTGTGCCAGTGCAGGAGGGGGAAAAAAGCAAAAAGCACAAAACATTTTTATGTTTATATATTATTTTTTATCTTTATTATTATTAGTTTTTATTTTTATTTACCTATCTACTTTTTGTCGATTTCTTTGCTTTGGTGTGGTTATTGAAGTTGTTCTCCCCATTTATACTTATTTTTTTCTCTTCTTTTCTTTCTTTATGTGCTCTGCCATGTTTCTTATCTCAAGACCATGGTGTTTTTTTGTTTTGTTTTGTTTTGTTTTTTTTTGTGGTGCTTAGTTATTGTTGGAGTCCTCACTGCATATTTGACACTTCTTTTTTGTACTGGTGCAGTGTTTCACCTTCTTTTTCTCCGTCTCTCAAACCGATGATGAGAGCCTCTAGAAGGATTTTGCCCATTTTCGGCGTATTAGACTTTTACCCCAGTTTATTACTTTTCTCTTCTTCAAACAAAACCACATAACTTGAATTAGCTAGTCCTGCCTCCCAGTTAGAGGGGGAAATAAGGGAGGCACCAAGACCAAACAGGTGCAAGACTACTAAGTAGTAAGCTAGGTACAGAGGGGGCCACATATTCTAGCAGCCCCGGGGGTGAGGGAGGAGGATATGGGAGGTAGGACGAAAACGGAGGTGTAGGGAGGACAAATCAGTGATGGGAATCCCCCCTGATTTTATGTAAATATGTATCTAAAATATTATTGTCAACAATATGTAAGCCACTATGATCAAAATAAAAATTATATTTAAAAAAGAATATTAAAAAAAAAAGAATTTGATTTGGGGAACAATTTCCCTAAAATCTACAATGAAGCTTTTTTTCTGTTTTAGTTTCTACAGAGGTTCGTCAAATTTTTTCATAGCACTGAACAGCATGGTAAAGAAAGTAAATGTTAAAATCTCATATTTTACATATTTTTTAAAAAAAAGTATACATCCTGACTAGTAGAACTGGAAAATAATAAAAATTTAAAACACTTATGATAATTGCTCCATTTTATTTTACCTACTACTCTTTCTACCCAAAACAAAGAGGATGAGATGGAGGAAAAACAGGTATTCTATGACCCAAGAACAATAACTGTCTCTGTACCTCCTCATCACTGCTATGCTGAGACTTGGCATGCACTGGATATTCAGTCTCCCTTTATGTGAACTAAGAACAACCACAGTACATTACAAAGGTACATTTATAGCACATATAGAGATAGATGATACATATGCTTAGACATAAATAGGAAGGTTCTAGGGGACAAATGTCAAAAAATATCCCGTTATTAATGATAATAAGAATTTTTATAGGAACAGATTAGCTCATTGGATTCAACATTATAAAGGGAAGTGGCTCAAACCTCAAGTGAAATATTTGAAAGGGGTCTTTCCTAATGACAGCTATCACTGAATTTTGTAGCTCTCTATACTTTCTAATCATGCTCATAGATATTAACTTAAACTCAGTTCAGAAAAGACACAGACAATGAAATTAGTTTGGGAAGACTTTCTATTCATGATCTATATCCTTTCTTTTTGCTCTCCATGGAAAGCTTAGTTCTTGTCACTCAATAAAGACTTAGACATCAAGGCTTCTCCACAATATTTGATATGATGCCTCTGGCTTATCATCCTTTTAGAATTCTATCTATCCTGACACATAACATAGAAAGACATTCTGTTATATTTCTCAGAAATTACTGTAGTTACATAGCTTGTTTGCATTGGCATCACCTGTGCCTTGCCCACATAAACTGCACCCACAAATCCAAAGGTGTCATGATTAGGAAATTTCTTTGGGATTCTAGTCTACACACTTAAAGGATGTTTTTATACTTGTCAGGTACAGTCTACTTTACAAGTAGTTTTAAATATATTACCTCTTAGTGTAAGTCTGCGCAGTGAGATATAAAATTGCAAATACACTGTCAAATGCATCACTTCCTGAGCCCTCTCAGCATCTCCCAGCAAAGCTTCCTAAAATTGTTGATGATCTCATTTATACTATTTAAGTTAAGTTATATAACATACTACACTACATTGTTAAGATAATTTGAGTTTCTAAACGTTTATTATTCTGTTATAAAATGAGGGTTTTCAAAGAGTTACTTCAAATAGTTACTTTCAAGTAGTTTCAAATAGTTCCAAGTTTCAAGTCATTTTGGACGTGTGGCTCCTGGAATAGCTATGGCAGAACCGTACAAAAATCTTCTTGGGAAAACTTAATGTGTAAACACAAATCTATATTCATGGTTACAAATAGAGTTTCTTGGGCCTGCTCCAAAATCCTAATAATTCAGATTTGCTGAAAGTGAGGTCAGAAAATTTGAACTTTTAACCACCTGGGAATGTGCTCTATACTTCAAAGGGCTGAGAAATATTGCTTGACAATCAGCTTAATTTTTCTCTGGGTTCCCAACATGAAAACTTAGAAGAAAGCTCCAGTACCTTTAGAAACTGAGAGAACTCTTTAAGACAATTAGCATATCATTTAGCAAGTAATTGAGATTTAAGAAAAAGAACAATGGATTTAAATTACCATCAAAACATACTTCTGTGCAGTGCCCTGTACTTGGTGCTCTAAAAAGTATAAAATTGATATAATTTCATAATAAATACTCAATCTGTAATGATGAGCTCTGCCAATCTTAGAAAAGATAAATGTAAAGTTTAATTAGAAAATAGATGTCTCTCTGAATGTGAGGTGAAAGCTGGAGAAAATGCATTTCTGTCTGCTTCATAAGGTACTATTTAAGATATGTCATTGTTATAATTTGAAACATATTATTCAGAAAGAAGACAGATTTCAGTTCAGTAGCTTTGGCTGTAAGGAGACCAAGAAATAAAAGCCAAATGGATGAAAGCTAAGTCACAGATGACTGAATTTAAGAATTATCACCAATCTTTAAATTTAGATAAAGAATTATAGCCAAATGCCAATTTTCCTCTCAACAAATGGCTACGCTGGGAATATTTACAGCATGAACTATTTATTTGGTTAGAAACTTAAGAGTCCCATATCCTTAGTTTTTGGTTTGCATTGCTTCTTTATGAATTATATTCTGATATTTTTAGATTACTGAACATGTCAAAATAATATTGAGTTAGATACATTGTCTTCATGTCTTTGACAATTTTAAAACAGCTCAATTCTTTGGGAAGGCAATCAGCTGACATAAGTCTGACTCTGAAAGGAAAGAACTATATCCACGAAGTTTCAGGAAAGTACGATAAAAATAACCTGTAAATGTGGCATGTAAGATTAGGTCAGATGCAGTTAGTTATAGGCAATAAGAACAGATACTTGACCAACTTTTAGGGAAGACTGGGTTAGATAATGGTAGAAGGTTTTTGATTTCTTCATACAATTTAAATAGCAGTTATGTTTTGCCAAACACTTAGTGATACCATTAAACCTCTTTACCTACAATTGTTTATTGTTCATATATTTAGAGTTATCTACTTACTTGTATGAGAAGTAGCTGGAAATTATTGATCTATTCCATTCTCAGCTCAGATAGTTAGAGAAACTTGAACTAAGCTACATGTCTTTCATCATCTAGAGTACAGTAATGTTCTTCTTCTTTTTATTTTTGGCCACACACAGCAGCACTCAGGGGTTATTCCTGGCTATGCACTCAGAAATCACTCTTGGCAGGTTTGAGGGACCATATGGGATATCACGGATTAAACTCAGGTCCAACCCAGATCAGCCGCATGCAAGGCAAATACCCTACTTCTGTTCTATCACTCTGGCCCCTAGAGTCCAGTAATATTCTTATGCATTGGATAAGTTATAAAATTGAGAATGTGGAAATCTGAAGTTTTTTTAAAGGACTAGATTGTACACTACAGTGTACTAGGTGAATACAAGTGGCTGGTACACAATCATTTTTGCCATACACCAAAGGTTTTGTCCAGTCATAGGTACAGTTTTAGTGTATAGGAAAACAGTCTGTCTGTAATAAGAGGAACTGCAAAATTTTCAGGTAAAGGGCACAAATACAAATGAACAGGAAAAATGAAAATAATTGAAAGGCCCCTTTGTCAATACTGAGTTCCATTCTCTATGGATATCACACTATATAATGTGGGTAAGAAACTTATTAAGTAATAAGAAACTTAAGATGTAACAATGGTGCTTAGGCATGGAGGGAGGGCTTGTTAAAACATAAATACCCCAGAATGAACAAATTGGGTAATGGGCTTATACTTTCTTTATAAGAAGCCAACACAGATTCTATCCCTGGAACGACAACTGGTTTCCTGAATATCCCCAGTATTGATTATTGAGCACAGAGCTAGAGCTAAGGATAAACACTCTACCACAGCTGGCTTTGGTCACCATACAAACAAAACTCCTCCACTAGTTTTATAGTTTTTGATTAGGAAATTAGGGATGGAATCAAAGAATTCATCATTCTTGTGACTTCCCAGGTTATGCTAAAGCTGCTGATCCAGGGAGCTTACCATTGTTGCATTAATTTGTAATAAAAACTTATTTAGATACTAAAACTAAGAAAACTGAAGGCCATTGATATTTATAGGAAAGGCAATTTGAAGTGAAGTGAGAGAACTTGCAGAAAATCATTTCCCAGATGCCTGAACAGTTCATTCAGAATAAGCAGGTTAATCAGAGACCTTTTCTGCTAGTTTAACATTATCTGATTTAACTGCTCCAAGTATCTGAGTGTCTAGTTTCTTGAATTGTGGGTCTTGACCCCTGTTAGGGTTGTAAACTGAATGTGAGATCATAAAAATTCTTTTAAAAATCATCTCAAAAGAAATGTATGCTTTATTTATTATAAGTAAGTTTTGTATACTTATTTTCTATATCTGTATTCCTAGTATTGCATAAAATGTTCTTTGGCAAGGGATCATATATATAATACAGCGGGCAAGGCTTTCATGTAGCTAACCTGGATCTGATCCTAGGCACTGCACAGCAAGGAGTAAGCCCTCAGCACAGAAGGATGTGGCCAAGCCATTACCCAGCCAAAAAAATCACAAATGGAAAAAGCAGCCTGGCCTAATAAAGGAGGTAGGAATGAATGACGCATGGATTGCCCATTCAAAGTCATACAAAACTCTGCTCTGGAAGACAAAATTTGATCGCATCAATTTTTAGGAAAGATTAAATAAATGTTTCAGATAGCCATAATACTTTAAGTAAATCAGCAAAATTCTAGTAGGATCACATTAGCTGCCAGGGATAAAGATAAGCATTAAGCACTGGGATTCCTAGTGAGCATTCCTATTTACACCCTGATTTCTCTTGGGACATTATAATAACTTAAGGGGTTATGTCTGAGGGTAAAGAAATCACAATGAGCTCTGCATTCTTCCATACTTGGCATTTTGATTCCCTATTTGAGGCTGCTGAGGAAGACCACAGTGAATTTAATCCCATGAAGGCTCACCGGCCAGGTAGGCTGTCCCAGACTACAAGAGTGGAGCCAGAAGAGCATCATGCATAGAGTATGCATAGAGTATAAAGAGGGCAGTTCTGATGACCTGAAAAGAGCCAACCACTTAATTAGCCTCTGAGATAAAAAGTTTAGAGAAGAAATATGGAGTATATTCATAGAACTCAAAGAAAGCATAGATCGAATTGAACAGAGCACAAACAAGAATCAAGGGGATATGAAGATGGAAATTAGAAAAATCCAAACTGAAATAACGGGTCCAGAAAATCTCAATAGATGAAATGAAAATCTCAACTGTAAGCCTCTCCAACAGACTAACAGCAGCTGAGGACAGAATCAATGAGCTGGAAGATGAGATGCATAACAACTACATACAACAGAAGAGATTGAAAAAGAGCCTTAAAGCGAATAAACAGACAGTGGAAAAATACTCAAAGAATGTGAAAAGGTGAAAATAGATGTCTTTGATAAACTCAAGAGAAACAACACAAAAATCATTGGAGTCCCAGAGACACAGGAAGAAAATCCCAAAGGAGTATCAACAATCAAGGACATCTTTGCAGAGAAATTTTCAGAAATAAATACTGCATGCAATCACATTCTGCATACCCAAAGAGTAGCAGCTAGAAGAGACCCAAAGAAAAGTGCCCAAGTCACATCCTGGCCACAATAATGAATCCCACAGATAGGGATAAAATACTGAAATCAACAAGATCAAAAAGGGAAATTACATTCAGCATCCTTAAAGCTTCGCAGTAGATCTGTCACAAGAAACCCTGAAGGCTATACGGCAGTGAGTGGTGGGATATAGTGAAAAAAAAAAACAAAAAACAACTCAATGTCTAGAGATGAGGGCTGGAAGGACCGGCTCACAAAATGAAACAGAGTGTTGAGTGCAGTTACAAAAATAACTGCATTAACAACTACTGTGACAATGTTAATAAGTGAGAGAAGTAGAATGCCTGTCTCGAATGCAGGCAGAGGGTGGAGAAGGAGAGAGGGGGCATTGGTGGTGGGAATGTTGCACTGGTGAAGGGGCTGTTCTTTGTATGACTGAAACCCACCTGCAATCATGTTTGTAATCATGATATTTAAATAAAGATATTATAAAAAAAGAAATCACAATGAAGCAATGAATAGATGAATCCTTAATTTGGGGGAGAGTAGGAAAATTCTGTTCAGCTATTTTCAGGAGATCGACAAACGATAACCAGTATAATGTGATAACATGGGAAGAGTAGAATATTGAGACCTACAGGAGGCTTAGCTTGGCCTGATATCATTGTTAAATACAGAGTAGAAAGAAAGAGCTCATAAGCTATTGTTAGACAAATGAGAAGCAAACTGCATTTTAATAAAAAAAATGTTATCAAAAGTGACTCAGTGTTTTGAGATATCTATCTTTGTAGGCATCTTTAACACAATATAACTATGACCACAGAGATGAGAAAACACAAGGATCTATGAACTCATTTAATATCAATTTGTAGTTCCTCATTTCAAGATTGGAATTAATATAATATAGAAGGGACCTACAAAGAAAGTCATGTTTTCAAGGTGTTAATGCCTTTTATTATTGACTATCAGTCCTTAAATTCAATCTAAAATGGAATTTTATATACTGAATAGCACAGTAAATAGTTTTTTTTCAGAATATACAAAAATCTGATAAGCTAATACAATTTGAAAGGAGAAAATTCAACTTCTTTCATATTATGTGAACATAAATTTATTAATGAAATGATAATTATTGATATTTATGCAGTCAAATATTCATTATTCATAAACTAAAGTCTTAGAAGATAGTTGTTTGAGAGATCTCTCTATCCTTATCAATTCCCTAGACCCTCAAACACATTGAAAATTTAATTCCAATTTGGCTAAAATTATAAAAATGATATTGTAATTTCACACTTGGTTTATTTTTAATCTTTTATTTATTTCAATATTTTTCCAATGTTAGTTTTCACCTTCATCTCCATCCACTACCACATATAGTGAAAATGTTCCCCCAAACCCAGGAGAAATAATTTATTATTTTCTTTAAAGTAACTGTAGCACAATGATAACAAGTGACTTTTTAGTTATTGGTGAAACCTTGCTTTAAATTTGTATATGAAAATCATTAGAAGTTAAGGAAAGAAAATGTGTAAAGATAACGTCTCCTCACTCTGTCTGCACTGCCTTCCCTCAGCCTCCTTCTAGGTTTTGGGCTTTGCTGCCAATACAGGTCCTCTGCCTTTTGCAGCCATTTCAGGTCTGTGTCTGGGTTCCTGATCCCTCCCATAAACATTCCATCAATCCTCCTTTTCCCAAACCTTTCAATTTATAGAATATAGTTCCAGTCAGATTGGATCTAGCACTTCTTTCACCTAGAAAACACACAGCTCAAAATCTAGCTGAACAAATTAATGAATTAGTTTACAATATTTTTATCATAGTTAGATAACCTTGCTTTTATAGAAAAATAATCTCTAAAGCAAATATACTTTTAGTCACTGTTTATACAAATAGTTCAGCAGATCATTTTCTTAAACACCCTGATACTCCAGTATTCCAACCCACTAAATGCTAAGAACAATGGGGAAGCTAAGGAAGTCACCTACAGTTGGAGATATGAAGAGAAATTAAGTCCATCAAAATGCCCAAGCCTTATAGATGAATACTAAAATCAACACTTAATGTTTTAGCAATAGAAATTAAGGAGTCACTAGCCTACAAACTTGAAAAAATCTATAGATGAACAATTCAACCAATTTAAAGAACTCTTTCAGAAAATGAGATAATCCATACAAATGGAAATGAAGGAACTTAAAAACATGTTAGAAAGCCATAATAGTAAAATCACTCAGGTAGAAAATTGCATAGATTAACATTAAGACAAATTACAAGCTGGCAGTGATTAAGAAGTCAAAAAAGAAAGAAGATACAAAACATTGCAAGAAAATGTAAGGCACTTAATGAAGAGAGACAAAAGAAATAATTTTCAAATTATAAAAATACCAGAAGGGGGGTAAAAGGAAAAGGAGTGAAGGAGATAACAGAAGAGAAAATCCCCACCCTCTGGAAAGAGGCTGCTCTACAAATCCAAGAGGCAAAAAGTGCCAAACAAAACACCCTAACAGAACAACACAAAGACATTTAGTAATCCAAATGGCAAAAACAGAAAGATGGACTTTTTAAATCAGTAAGGGAGAAGAAAAGCCTCAAGCATAAAGGAAAGAACATAAGAATAAAATTAGATCTTCCATTAAAACAATCCAGGCAAGAAAAAAGTGGCATGACATATTCTAAACTACTGAATGAAAGAAAGTTTCAACCTGGAGTCTCTTACCTAGCAAAACTCTCATCTACATGGGAGGGAGGATTAATAACATTCTCTGACAAAAAAGAACTGTAATATTCATGCTAACCAAATTGATCCTAAATGAATTACTCAAAGAGCAATCGCATAAACCAAATTCTCATTTGTAATAACAACAATCCTACACAATATAATGGCACAACAGTCATTTCTGTCAATAGTTTCCTTAAAGTCAATGAACTAAAATCTCCCATCAAAAGGCAGAGAATAGCAGTTTGGATCAGGTTACAAAACCCAGACATCTGTTGCCTGCAGTAAATACACTTAAATATTCAGGATAGAAACAGGCTCAGAGAAATCAGGTAGAAACCAATTATACAAGCCATTGGAAAAAAATAAAGTCTGAGACAGTCATATTTATATCAGACCAAATTGTATTTAACCTCAAGAGAGTACTTAGAGATAAAAATTAAGATGGTCACTACTTACTGATCAGGGAACAATAGACCAAGAAGTACTAATTCTGGTCAACATTTATGCACCAAATGCAGAGCCAACAAAATATGGATTTTGCTCACTAAATTAGAGAAACATATGGATGGAAACATGATAATAGTGGGATATTTCCCAACCACTATTGCTACTAGATAGATCCACTAGGTGGAACACTAGCAAAGACATAGAGCCCTAAATGAGAAACTAGAAGAAACAGGAATAATAGATCTATACAGGGCCTTTCATCCTCAAAAAGCTGAATACAATTATTCTCAAGTGCATATAGAAATTTCTCTAGGAAAAATCACATTTTAGGACACAAGTCTAATTTACGAAAAGTCATAAATACAACAATTATACCAAGCACCCTATCAGACTACAATGCCACAGAGAGCAAGATTGATTGTCAAAAGAAGATGTGGAGAAAATCTAACTCCTGGAGACTAAAAACATGCTGCTCAACAATAGCTGGATGAAAGAGGAAATCAAAGAAGAAATAAAATGTTTCCTTGAGACAAATGATAATGAAGAAACAAATTGCCAATATCTAAGGGACAAAGCAAAATCAGTAATTTGGGGAAAACTCATAGCAATACAGGCCTACATTAGGAAAGAAGAAAAATACAGAACCAATCAACTAAATGGACACCTTGAATGTCTGGAAAACCAACAGCAAAGTAACATAAACTAAAGCAGAAGAAAAGAAATAATAAAAACAAGAGCAGAAATCAACATTACAGAAACAAAGAAAACAATACAAAGAATTAATGAAACCAGGAGGAATCTTTTCTTGTTTGTTTTGTTTTAGTTGTTTGGGACACACACCCCCGATGTTCAAGGCTTTTTACTGACTTTGCACCCAAGGATCACCCCAACTTTGCCTCCTGTGGCCCGCAGGTAAATTGAGTTTGATACCCCTAGAATAAACAATATAGACAAACTGCTGGCAAAACTCACAAGAAAAAACAGGAAAATACTCAAACTGGATCATAAATGAAAGGGGAGAGATTACAAGTGGTGCAGTTAGGGAAATAACCATACTAACAACTGTCATGACAATCTTAATGAGAAGTAGAATGCCTGTCTCAAATACAGGCAAGGGTTGGGAAAGAATGGGGGAGGCATTGGTGGTGGAAATGTTGCAGTCATGAAGGGGAGGTGTTCTGTTTATGACTGCTACTCAACTACAATCATGATTGTAATCATGGTGCTTACATAAAGATTGTATATATTAACAAAATAAAATTAAAAAAAGAACCCCAAGAAATCCAAACATCATGTGAGCTTATTATGAAAATCTGTAATCAGTTAAGCTATAGATTTTTTGAAAAATATAAGCTCTCAATACTTAATGAGGAAAGCCTAAACTGGCAATCACAAGTAAGGAAATTGAAACAATAATTAAGAAATTCCCCAAGAGGGGGCCATATCGATAATACAGCAGTGGGGCATTTGCCTTGCATGCAGCCATAAACAGTACACCCCCCTTCACCAGTGCAACATTCCCACCACCAATGCTACCCTCTCTCTTCCCCCACCCTTGCCTGTATTGGAGACAGGCATTCTACTTCTCTCATTCTTTAACATTGCCATGCTAGTTGTTAGTGTTAATTATTTCCCTAACAGCATTCACCAGTCTTTGTGGTGAGCTTCAAATTGTGAGCTGGTCCTTCTGGTCCTTCCAGCCCTTAACTCTATTGTCTGTGGACCTTATTACAATGAGTCTTTAATTTTTCTTAAAACCCATAGATAAGTGAGACTATTCTGTGTCTGTCTCTCTCCCTCTGACTTATTTCACTCCGCAGAATAGATTCCATGTTTAGGAAATTTAATGAGTTCATCTCTCCTGAGGGCTGCCTAATATTCCATTGTTTATATGTACCACCGTTTCTTTAGCCATTCATCTGTTAAAGGACATATTGGTTGTTTCCAGGGTCTTGCTTTAGTAAACAGTGCTGCAATGAATATAGGTGTGAGGAAGGGATTTTTAAATTGTTTTGTGTGTGTGTGTGTGTGTGTCTGTGTGTCTGTGTGTGTTCCTAGGGTATATCCCTAGGAGTGGTATAGCTGGATCATATGGGAGTTCAATTTCCAGCTTTTTGAGAAATCTCCATATTGTTTTCCATAAAGGTTGGACTAAACAGCATTCCCACCAGCAGTGAATAAGAGTTCCTTTCTCTCCACATCCCCGCCAACATTGATTATTCTTTGTGATGTGTACCAGTCTCTGTGGTATGAGATGGTACCTCACTGTTGTTCTGATTTGCATTTCCCTGATGATTATTGACGTGGAGCATTTTCACGTGTCTTTTGGCCATTTGTATTTCTTCTTTGAGGAAGTGTCTGTTTCAATAAATTAAAATTTAAAAAAGAGGATCACCCCTCTCTGTCTATGTCATTTCCTTATTATCTGTCTAAATAAAGAGGTATATTTAATTGGGTTAAAGAATTATGGTTGTAAACAGAAACATAAAAAATAGAAATGAGGAGCCGTAGTGATAGCACAACAGTAGGGTGTTTGCCTTATACATGGCTGACCCAGGACAGACCCCGGTTTGATTCCTGGCGTCCCATATGGTGCCCCAATCCAGGAGCAATTTCTGAGTGTATAGCCAGGAATAACCCCTTGGTATCACCGGGTGTGACACAAACCTGCCATAAAAGGAAATAAAATTAAGGCAAGTTCTTAAGTATCTTTTCTTTGTGATTTGACGATATATTTTAAATATAAAATCTTAAGAGATAATGGTAATGTCTTTTGTTAAATTTTCCATAAAAACTACTTTCTAAGTTCTTTTAATTTAGACACAAAATTGGTGTAGGATCAAGTTGCTGATATCTGGAGATCTTGTACTTGGATACAAATAGAAATCATATGGATAAAATTTTTGTCAAACTGCTTCCATTTCTAAGACCATTAGAGCCATATAATTAATGTACTTCTCATTCTAAAGAAGATAAATGACCTATTTGTAGCATATGAATTCTGAAGTGTATTGCCATCCATATGTTAATGCATACAGCAGATCACTGAGCCAAATTTCACCAAAATTGAACAAAATAATCTAGCTTCAGCAAAACGAATGTTTCTGCTGAGCAGTCATTCCAGAATCTATTTAAATCTACCCAAAATGTGCTATCCAAGAGAGCTGATTAGGATAAATATGAAAGAAACCATATTGGAGTTCTCCCCTAGACATCTCATGCAGCAGAGTTATAGCATCATTAAAATTATCTGGGACTCTGTCCCCAAGTTCCTGAAAATGGTAGTCCATAGTCATTAGCATTGTATAATCCCACTTGCAACCACTTAGAGAAGTGGTTTTGAGCCCACAAAAAATTCAACAATATTCATTGAGTGGTCTCAGGTGGATTGAACTAGCCTCTAACACCAATATTGAAATGTTAGAGACCATTTCAGAGTAGGCCCACTCAGAATAATTTCTTTCTAAAATTAATTACATGTTCAACTTCCTATCCCATTATATGTACGTACCACTAAAGGAGAGCATTGTCCTTTTTACAGGAAACTCTGACATTCTTAAGCAAGGCAGAACAATTAAACATTCAAATAAATAGAAGTGCAACTGACAACAGCTTTTCCTAGTAATAATAATGGTGAAAGTTGATGTAGTATACAAGAAAACCCTTGACTCACAAATGTTACTAAGAATTGAAGCATTAAACCACATGTGTTAATGTCATCCTTGTGAAGGATTTGAGCCCAAGAACTCGAGTTAATTATCTTTCTGTCTTGTTTTCCTTAATGGTAGTAATGAAAGAGGCAATACCGGAGGAAAATCCTAAAACCAGGAAGTAAATGGAAAAGTAAATTGAGAGTAAAGTTTTATTTTTTTTAGTGGGGATCACCATAAAATTTCCCCAGATACCAGTTATTCTGCTCAGAAACTTTATTTTATCTAAATTTTTATTAGTTTAGTTATAGTTACATTAGGGTTAAAATATATGGTATTAACTTAGACTCCATGTGACCTGACATCAACTGTCCAATCCTGAGACCTAGACCTCAGACAGAATGGACGCTGTTCCCCACAACAGCACCAGGAACCAAACTTCCCCTGGGAAATTCTTAATACCTCTCCAGCACCAACTTACGCCAGTTTTGATATGACATCCTGACAAAGAGTAAACAGCAATAACTTGATCTAAGAGCAGAACGTCCTAACAGTAAGATGAAATCAGCAGACACATCGCCCTTTGACCTATGCAAAAACCAAGATTGCCAACTACTGAGGACTGACACTGACAGCCAAGCCTAGGCAGTACTTACCCTGGGACCAATAAAAAAGACCCTAGCCTAGACTTCAGCCTAGGATCTTTACAAAAAACAAGATCTCCAACCCCAGAGGTCTGACTGTGACAACTGTGATGTAGTTGACCTTCTGGAATCATAATGTAATGATTTATATCATTATTTCAGACTTTATCCTAGGATCTGTGCAAAAACCAAGACCACCAATTATAAAAGAATGATTACAACAACAGTGATGGAACCGAACTTCTAGCACTATAAAGACTCTATTCTTAGGCTTTATCCTATTACTTGTGTAAATACCTAGATCTCAAGGTAGAGAGGCCTGAGTGTGTCATCCACAACTGAGTGGAAAGATGCCTGGCACCATACAAAGACCTTGGGATGTGAAAAAGAGCGTGTATAGAGCCTGTAGTGGTTCGCATGGCAGTAAGCTTCAAGGGCAGAGAAACCTGAAATCTCTTAGACCAAGAAAATTCCCTTTCTAACTTCCCCAATACTTACTATGCCTTTGCAAAAAAAATGAAGCACAAACCTTTTTATGTAGTTGTTGGTTGGGGTTTTTTGACCTTTTTTTGTTGTTGTTGGTTATGTTTTGTTTTGTTGTCTATTTTTCATAATCGCTGGCTTTTGTTTTTTGTTTGTTCTTTTTGTTTGTTTTTTTTTAAATTTATTTTTTGTATTTTTCTTGTTATTGCTTTGTTGTTGTTTTTTGTGTTATTGTTTTTTTTTTTAGTTTTGTTACTTTTTCATCTTTTTTCTCCTCTTCTTTTCTAAATTGATATTTACAACACCTGGAAGGACTCTTCTAGTTTTTCTTCTTTTCCTTTTTCTTTTCCTCTATATCCAACAGAACCACATTGCTTGAATCATCTTGTTCAGCCTCATAAATTGAGGAGGGAAAATGGATGGTGCTACGTCAGACACTTGCATGGAAATAAAAAATTATCAGACCTGAACATCAAACCCAAAGTCCATAACAAGAGAATCTATACCCAATTCACAGCAGGCTGTACAAGTGGGGACCAGTTACACAAGTATTCTGGGGGGTAAAGGAGGGAGATATGAGATGCATTCTGGGAACAGGGGTGGAGGGAGGACAACACTGGTGTTGGGGATGCCTCTGATTCATAGTCACTGTGTACCTTAAATATTACTGTGAAAGATTTGTAATTCACTTCGGCCACAATAAAAATTTTAAAAAGTTTGGTATTTCTATGCAGAGCCATAGTAATAGCACAGCAGGTAAGTTGCTCATCTTAAAAAGGTTGACCTAGGTTATATTCCTGGCACTCCAGATGTTCCCCTGAACATCAGCAGAAGTGTTCCCTGACCAAAGAACCTAGAGGAAGCCCTAATTACAGCTGGGTGTGGCCAAAATATAAAATAAGACAAAGTAACACTAATATACAAAATAATACTGATATACTTACAATACCGATATACAAATGCACCACCCTCACAATAATGTATATTATCCTTAACCACTGTCCTTATGTTGTCTCTGATGTAACCTTTCTTCACCCCACTCTTGCCCCCACTGCTTGGTAATTTGTTTTGTAATCTAAGCCAAAGATCTAGTCATTTTTCAATACTGCCTATTCCCTGGTTTGGGCTCATATTATTTAGTTGACTGAGATTAGTCAATGGTTCTTCTCTGATGCATATACAGAAATATTATCTTAATTAAGTGAGTAACATTTCAATATAACATTTCAATCCCTTGAATTTAGCTCAAAATTGGTAGTACTAAATTTATTTGTAACCACAGGAATGAATTTTACCAAATACATAATTTATTTTTGGTTTGGGGGCCACACCCAGAGGTGCTCAGGGATTCCTCTTGGCTCTTTACTTATGGATCATTCCTGGAAGGTTCACAGAACAATAAGCAGATTCTGGGAAATAAAACCTGGTCAGTTGGATGCAAGACAAATGCTCTACTACCCCACTGTCATTACACTCCCAGCTCCCAAAATGAACATTTCTTTTTGTTTTGTTTTGTTTTGGGCCACAGCTGGAGGTGCTCAGGAGTTATTCTTGGCTCTACACTAAGGAATCATTCCTGTCAGTTATGGGGACCATGTGGAATACCAGTGATCAAACCTGCATTGCCGCATGCAAGGTAAACAACCCACCCACTGTGCTAGTACTCTGGCCCCTGAACAATTTTTAACAACAAATTGTTTGAAAGGGGAAACTGTTATGTTGTTTGATACTGAAAAGAATCACCTTCATTTTCCCTACAACTTCATGGTCAACTTAATGCTTTTTTTATCAGAAATATCAAACTTTTCAATGCCTCGGGGAAGTAAAAAAGCATCAAAGCATCCCTTACAAACAAGCTGTGTAACATAAACAATGTGACTTATATAATGTATTTTGCTTGTATTATTTCTATCATTAGAAAGAAAATACAGGAATTAAGGTTCATGCGAGGCATACACCTTGGTTTGATTCTCTGTGTCACATAGTCCCAACACATGGAGCATCTTGCTGGGTATAGTCCTGAAGGTCCCCATCACTGGGTATGATCCTGGAGACCTCTGAGCACTGAAGATAGGCTCAGGTCATCCTCAATACCTGAGCAGAAATTCACCTCAGGGCCTCATATTGAACTGTTCCATTTGGATAAAAATTAGAGAGTAGGCTCCATGGGCACCATTTTGGAGGCCACCCTTGAAAGGTAACTGACTTCTTTAGATGGAATGTAAAGCAAAGGCCCCCATATATTTGGGGGTACAAACACACTTTTAAGTAAAACCTACAAGAGACAGATAGCATAGGGTTAAGAATTTGCCTTGCATGCTGCTAACTTTGATTTGATTGTTGCATTGCAATGAACAAGCAATTCCTGAGCACAGAGCGAGGAGCATGCTCCGAACACAGTTAGGTATGGCTCTCAAACAAAAGCAAATCAAGTAAATCTACATGCTCTAGCTTGGAACAATCCACTGCTCCATAAGAATTTGTCAAATGGAACAATTTCCTCCATTAAAATAAAGCATGTCTTGTAGGGGCTGGAGAGATAGCATGGAGGTAGAGCGTTTGCTAGCATGCAGGACAGTGGTTCAAATCCCGGCATCCCATATGATCCCTTGAGCCTGCCAGGAGCGATTTCTGAGTGTAGAGTCAGAAGTAACCCCTGAGCACTGCCGGGTGTGACCCCCCAAAATGTCTTGAAAATATGACTGAACTTTTTTGCAAGGTGCACAGATAATGCTATATGCCTTTATGTGTACAGACTAACAAATATAGCCATTGGGCTTCACTGAAAATATTTTGTGCCATAGGACAACATGGTTCATATTGCAGACTGCAAGAGGCAATTGGATAGGAACCTTTGTTCTCAGAGCCCTAATATAGAAATTTATTGTTTCACTTTTAGTCCTAACTCCAACATTGTGAATGTTTGCTTCCACCGTGTCAGTGTCACTTGTCTTGGAACTGAGCTGCCTCATATATAAAAGGAAATAATTAGGGCTCCTCTGTCTTAGTTACTGTAAAGTTGACAAAGCATCATATCAATGAAAGGAAGTGTTAAAATTTCATCACACCACACCCCCATTCTCTCTTCAGACCTCCTAGCTACACTCCATACCCATTCAATTTCTTTAACTATTGACTTCAGTCTTGTCCTTACTCTTTCTAACTTCCTTTTCTCTTTATTACTTTCCAGAAAGAAGTACTTTAGTTTGATTTCATTATATTCTTTAGACCCTATGACCATGTAACTTGACTTTTTGTCCTGCAGTCATTAGAACAAACAACTACATAGGTCTCTTTGATCCCTTAGGTCTTTTTGACAATTCTTCCCCCTTTCTATGTCCATTCATCCTCACAGTATTTATTCCATTCATCCCCACAGTATCAATTTAATGGATTATCAAAAAGTAGGAGTCTATTCATTTTTTTAATTAAAAAAAGTAATCTGGGAGGGTGACTGAGAAGTAGGACAGCGATAAAGTGCTCACTATGCACATGACTGACCCTAGATCTGTCCCAGGCACTGTGTACAGTCCCTCAAAAACAGCCAGGAGTGACTTCTGAGCACAGAAGTCTCTCAAATACAGCCAGGAGTGACACTGAGCACATAAGTGAGAATATCAATTGTGTGACCCAAAAGCAAATATTTTTTTAAAACTTTAGTGATTAGCAAGAATATATTGTAAGATTATAATGTCTTGTTATCTGGGTTAATATTATATTTTATTTATTATTCTTCAAACCTGTCTTTTTTTGGTTTTTGCTCAGAAATCACTCCTGGCAGGCTCAAGGGACCATATGGGCTTCCGGGATTCGAACCACCATCCCTCTGCATGCAAGGCAAGCACACTACCTCCACGCTATCTCTCTGGCCCCTCAAACCTGTCTTTTTAAGAATTAAAACTGTGTGAAAGGTAAAAAAAAAGACTTCATGGATTGTATACCATTAATGACCTATTTCAATGGCTACCTGGGGTAAAACAAGTCTGTGGGGATGAGGGGTGAGGAATCTTTGTGTTGTGCTTTTTTGTTTGTTTTGGGGCCACATATGGTGGTTCTCAGTACATACCCCTTGCTCTGTACTTATGTATCATTCCTGGGGTCTCATGGAAGCATATGATATGTTGGGGATAAAATTCAGGTTGGTCACATGCAAGGTAAATGCCACAGTTACTGTACTATAACGCTGGCACTGTTTTGTGTTCTCTTAGTAGAATTCATAGAAAAGCTGATGACTTACTTTTTCTGCTTCCAATTCTCTCTTATATGAAAACTATTTTAATTGATCACATTGGTATGCCTTCTATGTCTTTGAAAATATTTATATTATAAAAGTTTTATCAGTATTTTTGATTTCACATATTGAACCAGCCTGTATAAATTCCCCCGGGGGAAAAAGCAATTCACCAGGAAAATGTATAAGGCAGTACAAGATTTGCTTTACCAGCAAAATTTTCATAAGAAACTAGTCAATGCCAAATTTTGTGACTGGAACAGTTAAAAATCATTTAAGTGTGAAAAAGTCACAAATTCTAAGATGTCATTGTTTTATAAAGGGAAGTTAAGTTCCACTAGTGGAATAAATACAAGCAGCAATAAAAGAGGGAATTGAAAATGACCAAATAGCACAATCCTTCCTTTGTGCATAGCAAAGAGAGTGCAAAAGATCGAACATTGCACTGAAATATAAGTACACCAAGTACAGGGGGGTTTATTTTGACTCTTCAAAGACACCCTAACAATCATGTGCTATAGAATAGATGATCGAGAAAGATATGTTTACTAAGTAATGAACATGTTAATATATCAGTTCACCATTCCAAATGATGGAATCTCTGTGTGTGTGTGTGTGTGTGTGTGTGTGTGATTATGTTGCAGTGCTCAAGGGCCAAGACATCAGTTGGAGGGGAAGTGTACCAGAGATCAAACTCAAATCCTACCACGTGCAAGGCATGCACTCTATCACTCGAGCAACATCCCTGACCTTACTAATCTTTTTTATTTAACACTGTATAAAAATATGCACCAATGTTATTGAAAAAGGGAAAGATATGTTTAAGTACAATTATCACTATTTTCAGATGAACCAATGTTTTCATCTCTAAAATCCAGGAGAAACTATTTTAGAACTACTGCAAACAATCAGGATTCAGTAGGGCTATTTTTGGGAATTCAAAACAAGATAAATTTTATATATTGTAAATTACAAGAAAATACATGGCTCAAAAATTTTAAAAGGAAAAGCAATGTAGATGGTGGGAACAATACCTACCAAAAGGCTATTTCATATGAGCATATCCATAGGAATTGGAAACCTGGAACAAGAGTTTTATGAGTAGACATTATTCAAAGGGAATTTCTAAAACTAGAATGTATGCCATAGACCAGGGGTCTTCAAACTACGGCCCGTGGGCCACATATTGTATTTATTCCCATTTTGTTTCTTTACTTCTAAATAAGATATATGCAGTGTGCATAGAAATCTGTTCATAATTTTTGTTTTTACTATAATCTGGCTCTCCAACAGTCTGAAGGACAGTGAACTGGCCCCCTGTTTAAAAAGTTTGAGGACCCCTGCCATAGACAGTGATGAATACAGTACAGTGGGCTACCTATCCTTCCACGTCGCAATTTCATGTGCAGATAAGAAAATATAAAAGTAGCAGAATGATGCAATAATGCAATTTGCTCCAACATGAGTGAAAATAGAAGATAGTATGTTAAATTAAATAATCCAGAAGAAGAAATACAAATGATAACAATTATATGTGGTATTTAGAATAACTACATGAAGAAATGCAGTGTTCTAAATGGGAGGTGTCTCAAACACGATTGGCCTCAGAATAAAATTAGAAGGAAAGTATTTGGATGGAGAAGAAACACAACTATGAAAGGATAGGAGACAGGGGCCAAGGGGTATCAGGTGCATTAATGGTGTTAAGAAAGTACATATCTAAATTAATATCCAAGCCAGTCAACAATAATGAAATCATCATATTCTATCTCTAACAACCAAAATAAAAAATGGGCCTGTTATGCTGGCTGGCTGAAGGGTAGATTGTGATGGCAAGGGATGAGCTTTGGGAATATTGGTACAGGGAGGTTGACACTGGTGGTAGAATTTGTTCTGAAACATTGAATATCTAAAACTTGACAATGAATAACTTTGTAAATCACAATGATTTGAATTATAAAATTTTTAAAAAGTAAAAAAGAAACAGTTTCAAAAGAAAAAATAAAAGTAGTAGAAAAGAACCAGAGAGAACCTACAGTGGGTAAGGCATTTGCCTTGCAAGCACCCAATCCATGTTCAATCCAGTCCCCCACGCATTCCTGAGCATGAATAGGTATGAGCACAGCTGTTTGTGGACCCCCAATTTTTCTAGTAGCAGAAGTGAACATAGAATAATCACTCATGAAAACGCTACACTGAAAATATTTTGTAAAATACTTACATCTATCTATTCATTGTTGCACCACATTTAGTGATGCTCAGGGATCACTGTTAGTATTGCACAGGGAACCATATGCTGTGTGGTGATCAAATTGGGGTTGGCAGCATGCAAAGCAAGTGTCTTAATCCAAATACTATCTCTCTAGCTTCAATGTCTATACTGTAAAATGTGTTCATAGGTCAAAATAATGAAGGAAAGACCCCACCCACGTTTCAAACAGGCTAATTTCAAGCAGGCTGACATCAGAGAGAAGGACCTGCCCAGGTGCAGCTGATTCTGAAAGACATTACCATGGAGTGTATATGGGATGGCCTTGGTTAGATGGTTAGAGTCTCACTTTGTAACCTTGGTAATCTGGGAATAACCTCTCAAATGTATTCATCCCCTTGAGATGTGCCAGACCCTGATCTGCAAAATAATATGCTTGGGAATTTCTGCTTCTGTACTCTCCTGTCAATTTTTTTGCCTATGTCTTAACCCTTATCAGATATTCTATAAAATGGAGCTCTCAGTTTTGTTCTGAAGCCAGTTCTAGAATACATGCTCAGCTGGTTTCACTAATGTAATATTAGGGTTTTCTCACTTCTCAAGGCATGCTGCTCAGGTTTTCACTGACATTTAGTGGGAATTTCCGCAACAAGAGAAGAGAGTGCAGGAGGTAAAGTGCTTGCCTTACATGTGGGCAACCTATTTTGATCCCTAGCTTATGGCACCTAAAGCACAGCATGGATTCACTACTGAGCAAAGTGCCAAGATAGCCTCTGAGCATCACCAACTAGGACCCCAATTCCTCAACCTCCTTAAAAAAGACATTCATTTCCCAGTGAAAAATAATTTCTGGTAGCTTATATGTAAATTATTAAACCTCCTTGCCTTACTCTGCAGTAAGGCAAGTGAAGCCAAAACAGGAAAGCATACTCTAATTAGCCCGTTCCACTGCTAATTAACCACACCTGAAGTGTGAATGCTTAATTAGGGCATTTCAAAGTTAACCAACAGTACAGGCTTAAATATCACTTTCTACGCCATGGTATTCAGAAGTAAACCAGAGACAAGTCTAAAGTGAGGGTATAAGAGAGTAGCATTTTTTTTTATCTCATTTGAATTCTCTGAAAACAGCAAAGAAATGGGACTTCATTATACTTAGAAAGTGCTGTAAGGGCTCTGGTATTTGCTACTATTATACTATTATAGAATTTGAAATTGTAGTAAATCGGGCTCAGTGTCCTATAGAATAGTCCTATAGAGTAGCATCTTGATAATTTATTAGCAGCTATCGTTTAAAAATATTTTGAGTATATGGACATACATACTCAGCAGTTCTCAAAGGCTATTTCTGGCTCTTTTCTCAGAAATAACCCTTGTGATTCTTGGTGGGGCCATATGCAAGATTGGAGATTCCGGGTCAACAGAATGCAAGGCAAATATCTTAATCCCTAAAGGGCTTGAGAGATAGCACAGTGGTAGGGCATTTGCCTTGCAGGAGGCCAACCCAGGACAGACCCCGTTTCAATTCCCAGCACTCTATATGGTCCCCTGAGCCTGCCAGGAGTAGCACCTGAGCACCACTGAGTGTGACCCCCCCAAAAAAAAATATATATATGTTGAGTTAAATAAATAACGATGAGGCTGGATGGCGATGGATGGAGGCCTTTGTGCTTAGGCCCCAGCCACGTGGCTTCATCCCCCCATCCAGCCGGCGAGTTCCAAGCCCAGGTGAAACGCGAAATCACTCACTCACAGGCAGGCTTCAGGAAGAATCATTTTTATTTAGGCCCTAGCCACCACGTGTGTGTGGCCTATCTCATAACCTTTTAAGCATTCAGCCATTCTTAGCCCTGCATCTTATAATTCAGTCATCTTCCTCCGAGAGCCCAGCAGGGCCAAAAGGCAAAAGACCCTTAATCCCCTGGCTTCCGGGTTTATCTACCTATTCCAAGACCCCTCCCAGGAATGGGCCGGGTCTTGCAGGTAAGGTCACACCTATTATCCGGTTCCCAAGACCCCTCCCAGAAATGGGTGGGTCTTAGATAGGTACCCTACATATATATATTATATATAATATGTATATATAAAATCTTAGTCCCTATACTGTCCAACCCAGTAAACATTTTTGAGTATTTTAAAATTATTCTTACTGATTTTTACCTGTTGTATATTCATTCTTAATTGCTTCAAAAATTAAATATGATTATATTGGTTTTCTTTGTAAGCCATACTTGTTGAAATAACTATTTTGAAGATTTTTAGTTTCTACTGCTGAAATTAGAAATTTTGGAGAATATAAAATATTCTGTCTCATAGCAGACATAATTGGATATGTGATGGTTCTATTAATTTATCTTCTTCACCCCAGTATGCTGTAAAATTTCCACACTCCATTTAACTTCCATAGGCATCTGTTCTCATGTAAATATCTCCCAGGATAACAAACTTGCTTTGATGATTTACCCCAATTTGAAATTAATTATTATGCAACTTTAATTGTAAGACTTGGTTACTCCAAAATAAGATGGGTTTGCGTGATTTTAATTCAGAATTTTTAAGTTCTAAGATCAGCAATTCAACAAAAGGAAAAATCCTTTATAACTTTTAATAAAGCAATGAGTATTATTGCCTATCAATTTAGCATTGGGTTGACAGACATTGAAGGTGAACTGGAGAAATAATTTTAAATTTTTGGTGTTTGATTCTAATCTGGAGATCTTAGATGGAGCAATGATTTTAAGTTCCAAAAGGCAAAGTTATATTAATAAGAGAGAATGTACTTTTCCCATGGTGGCCTCAGGGGAAATGTCAAAAATGTTAAAGAGGCAATGGAATATAATGGGGGGGAAAGCTCAGAATTTAGAGTGAGAATTAGAAGACCATTGCTGCTATTTACTAACAGCTTAACCTCAGGCAATTCACTTGGCTTCTTGGAGACCCAGCTTCTTTTTATTTAAGGTTAGAGATACTTTACCAAGCTCACAAGATTGTTGTGCTCTCCAGTGAGATATTATGTCTGACTTCAGCTCCATTCCTTCTTTGCCATTCCTTCCATATTTAGAGTTCAGCCTTCAACTACTCTATTGATTACTGTTAGTCACCCTTCTTATCTTACAGAAAAGAGTTGTAGGAGATTAATTCCTACACACAGAGAGAGGAAAAAAAGAGACTCATAATAGAAATCTATTATCAGATGATCAGCCTTTATGGACATCTTGCTTCAAATGCATTTATAATTTTTATTTTTAACTTTAAGTACATTTATATTTTAAAGTATTTTTCTTCTGCTGAGAAAGTATGTAGTGGTAGATCCCTAGTAAATCTGTAGTGATAAATTCCCCCAGGAAAAGAAGCATTTCATCCAAAGCAAGCATATGCCTCAAATCACACCATAAAGGAGTCAGGAACTCAAGCATTTCTCATTTCTAGCAAAATAGGAAACATCCATTTACATCCATTTATTTAAATTATTCCATTAGAAAAAGTTATCTTCATTTATTTTTATTTGTAGGTTTACAGTATATTATGATTTTGATGTACAAAGTTACACATCTCCACCTCTATCAATGTGTCAAAAACCCTTCACCACTGTTCATGTGATCAATTCTAGGCAGCCCTATCCCTGCCACACACAGTAATCTTCCCTACTGGTACCTTCAGTTCTGTAATTAAGTTCTAATGTGTTTTCTTTTCATTTGCTACTGTCCATTCTCTTTATCTGTATATTTTCCTTGATGCTTGTAGGGAGGTTGGGGCTAAACTCAGCTGTGCTCAATTCTTACTCCTGGCTCTGTGCTTAAGGATTACTTCCAGAAGTGCTCAGGGTACCATATGTGTTGCCAGACATGAAACAAAGATGACAACATATATATACATGTAAATATATATGTTATGTGTATATATACACACACTACAAATGAGGGAGGTCATCTGGCAGTTGTTCTTTCTGATTTATTTTGCTTAACATGATACCATCTAGTTCTAGCCAAGTGTTAGCAAAAGTAGGATCATATTCTTATAACCACCCAGTATTCCACTGTGTAATATTTTTATTACTTATTTATTCACTCATCTGTTGTTTCCAGCTTTTGGCTATTGTAAGTAATGGACATAGGTGAACATATATCCTTGAGAATGAGTGTTCTGTAGTTTTGGTGTAGATGTCAAAGAGTGGAATCACTAAGTCATATGGCAATTCTGGTTTTAATTGTTTAAAAACATATTGTTTTCCAAAGAAGCAAAACCAACAACACTCCCTCCAATAGTGAATGCCAATTCATTTTCCACAGCATCCAGACCAGCACTGATTGTATCAAGGTTTTGTTTCTCTGCCTTCCACAACAGTATGATCACCAAGTGTTTATTTTAACTTTTTTTTGGGTTTTTCGGACCACACCCGTTTGATGCTCAGGGGTTACTCCTGGATAAGTGCTCAGAAATTGCCCCTGGCTTGGGGGGACCATATGGGACGCCGGGGGATCGAACCGTGGTCCTTCCTTGGCTTACGCTTGCAAGGCAGACACCTCACCTCTAGCGCCACATTGCCAGCCCCTATTTTAACTTTTAAGCAATACTCAAATGTTAGGCTTTATTTGAATTTCAACTGCATACATAATATATAATTGCTTAATAGTAGTATAGAAATATTTAATTTTTATTCCTTATATTTTGTTGTATTTATTTTTCTGTATGATAGCATATCCATAGTGCTTAGGTTTTCCTACTGGCTCTGCACTCAGGGTTCATTCTTGACAGGCTTGTGGGAAACTTTAGGGTGTGGAACAAGGGCCTTCACTTTGTTTTAAAAGTTAATAGAATATACGTAGAGAATTTTTGTTTAAAAATTAATAGGAAATGGCACAGGCCTCAGAGGTTTGGGCATTTTCCAGTCACTCCTGAACCAGGGAAGCCATTTATTAAACATACAAAGTTGTCTATGACATCACCTGGAAGCAATCCTCTACCAGGGAAGACCCTACTGCTGCTCTGACATCGATTTACTTAAGAGTCTTCCCTTAACACTGAGAAGATTTAAACAACAACGACGACCTGCATACTGGACAGGGCTTTCTGCATTGCCCTTTAATTGTGAGTTGAAATTAGACTCCGCTCCGCACCATCCTGACTTCATTGTAGGATATACAGATTCCATGACCTTCAATACAGAAACATGATACCAAAGACATAGACTGTGAAAAATATAACTGTATGGGCACTACGGTCAATGACCAGGATTGAACAAACTAGTTTGCCTGGAGCCTAGAAATGGTCTTATGTCAGGAAACTTCAGGGGTAAGGTCTCCTTGTACTTACGCCAAAAGTTTTTCCTTTCCATGACCCCATACTTTGGTGGGCCCATGCAAATGATAATTGCCACTCTAACATTGTTTATACAGTGTTCCTTTGACTCTAAACCTTTAAGAAACCACTAGTAAAAATATCTGGAACTGCAAAAAAATGGTTTACATATATGCTTTTAGTTAAACTAGCATTCTGGGGGATAAAGGAGGAAGAAAGGGATATATGCTTGGGAACAGGGATGAAGGGAGGACAATACTGGGGGTGATGGATATTCCCCTAATTCAATGTTAATATGTACCTAAAATACTACTGTGAAAGATATGTAAGTCGTTATGATAAAAAATTGTGTTTTATTTAAAAAAGTAATTTTAAACTTCTTCAATTATTTAATATCTATAGGATAACAATTATGAAGCAAACAGAGAAAGTCTAAATAAGTAATGTAACTATAGATCAAAAGAATTGGTGCATCAAAGATGTCAGGTCTTCAAATTTACCTATAGTCAATGCAATCAATATAAAAATATTCGAATTAGTTTAAAATTATCAGATACTAAAATGTAAACATTAAACAGAGAAGAATTATTTTTTTTTGGTTTTTCGGGCCACACCCTTTTGATGCTTAGGGGTTACTCCTGGCTAAGTGCTCAGAAGTTGCCCCTGGCTTCTGTGGACCATATGGGATGCAGGGGGATCGAACCGCAGACACCTTACCTCTAGCGCCACCTCGCTGGCCCCAGACAAGAATTTTTTAAAAATTTTTTGTCCCCCATTTCATAGTACAGACCAGGCAAAGGGCCTATGTTGAAGTGTATATGGGGTCCTATTTTATTTTATTAAAGTGCCGTGATTTAAAAAAATTAATAGGAAATGGAAAATTGATACACATCTCCTGCAGTTCCTCCCCTTTTCTAAACTAGGGTGAAACACTTTTTTTTTTTGGTTTTTCGGGCCACACCCGTTTGATGCTCAGGGGTTACTCCTGGCTAAGTGCTCAGAACTTGCCCCTGGCTTGGGGGACCATATGGGACGCCGGGGGATCGAACCGTGGTCCTTCCTTGGCTAGCGCTTGCAAGGCAGACACCTTACCTCTAGCGCCACCTCGCCGGCCCCGAAACACTTTCTTAATTGATCAAACAATTCATATGTAATTATAAACTAAGATCCATAGTTTATAAGAAGATTTCACTTTCTGGTGTAGATTCCATGGAAGTTGAAAATGTGTAACCTCGTGCATCTCTGCTTACTTTATCATACAAAATACGTTCATTGCTCTAAAATCCCACTTCATCTATTCACCCTTCCTCTATGTAACCACTGACAGGCACTAATTTTTTTCCTTGCAAAAAATGCTTATCAGCTTTAGTGTTAGGAGAATGCAAATAAAAACAATGAATTTTATTTCACACCTGTTAGAGGTAGCTATCATCCAAAAGACAGGATATAAGAAGGTTGTAGAAGCTTTAAATAGAAGGAAATTTTTCTACATTATTCGTGGGAATGTAAATCATTATAAAAAATAGGAAGAATTCTCAAAAGTAATGGAAATAGCATATGATTGATTATTCCACTTTTGAAACTTAAAGATTCAAAAGAGAGTTATTCAAAAATGCACATATAACTTTGTGCTTGTCAGCACTATTCACAATACCCAAGAGTAATAAACAACTTATTGATAGATAACTGGAAAATAAGATGTGGTATATATTTATACAATAATATAATTCAACTAGAAATAATGATAGAATGATATAAATAACGATAGAATCCTGCCATTCTCAAAAGCATGGATGACTTAAGCAGTATTTTATGACTAGTGAAATAAATTGTATGAAAAATGCCATGTGATTTCATTCACACCATTCTTTTCTTTAGAGATAATAGCTGCTTTTATTTTTTAAAATAATTTTTTATTGTGACCAAAAGTGAATAACAAATCTTCTAAGTAATATTTAAGGCACATAGTGACAATGAATCAGGGCCATTCCCACCACCAGGGTTGTCCTCCGTCCTCCCCTTTCCCACCATGTGTCACATATCTTCCTCCTTTGCTTCCCGGAGTGCTAGTGTAACTGTTCCCCTCGGTACATAGCTTGTTGTAGATAGGGTATCAATTCTGTTGTTGTTGACTTTGGGTTTGGTGTTTAATTCTGATCTTTTTTTATTTCCCTCAATGATCATATGGCTGTTTGGTCCTGGTACTATTCATTTTTATTTTCCCCCTCAATTCACAGGTCAGAACAAAATGATTCAAATTGTGTGGTTCTGCTGGAATAAGACAAAATAAAGAAGAAAAACATAACAAAAAAAACCCAACAAACAAAAGTTAAAAAGAAAAGGCAGTAACTACCAAAAAAAAAATGAAAAGCACCCAGCAACAACAACAAAAAAATCACCAAATAATAACCACAAGAGTGAAAAAGAAAGAAAAAAAGAGAAAAAAGAAGAAAAAAGAAAGAAAAGAAAAATGTGAAGGAAGGAGTGCTGCTGTGGCAAGGTTTTGTACTTCTTTTTTTGGCATAGCACAGTAAGTATTGGGGAAATAAGAAAAAGAATTCCCTTGGCCTAAGAGATTCAGGGTTTCTCCATCCTTGAAGCATACTGCCATGGGAACAAGTACTGGCTCTGTACATGCTCATTACCATATCCCAAGGTCTTTTTATGATGCCAGGAAACTTTCCACTCAGTTGTAGATGATAAAATCAGGCCTCTGTAGATAGAGATCTAGATTCAGACCATTCTTATGGTAGGTAAGAAAAAAAAATAACCAAAACAAAACAAAGTCTTAGAGTATCTGAACAAAGAATGATTACCAAAAGTATAGGATGATGAATATATTGATAATAGGAGTCAGTTATATGGTGATGAGTGGAAGCTAAATTTTGATAACAAACAAAATATAGCATATTACAAATGTGGACTTATGAGACTACAAGTATTTATACACTATATAACTATATAACATTATAACTAATGTTACTTCAAAAATATAAAAATGGGGCCGGTGAGGTGGCGCTAGAGGTAAGCAAGTGCTAGCCAAGGAGGGACCAAGATTCGATCCCCTGGTATCCCATATGTTCCCTCCAAGCAAGGGGCAATTTCTGAGCGCTTAGCCAGGAGTAACCCCTGAGCATCAAACGGGTGTGGCCTCAAAAACCAAAATATATATATATATATATATATATATATATATATATATATATATATATATAAATGATAAAAAATTTAAGAAAGGAAGTTTTTAATTTTATTGTTGTAACATTGCTCGAATCAGCAAATTTTGTGGGCTGGACAATATATCACTATTCTTAATTTAAATAGTACAACTCCAAAGCAATTATTAATTATATGCAAAGAAATGGATATAACTATACCACTGAAAGTTTATTTACAACACTGGAATTTCACCTACAGGTTAGATTTTCTTGTTTGTTTTATTTTAGTTTGATATTTGGATCACAATTGGCTGTGCTCAGGGTTTATTCCTGGATCTAACACTGCCCTCAGGCATCATTCCTGTTCTGTTTTTTTAAATGGGACTAAATGGGATTCCAAGGATAGATCTTTGGTCCATTGAGTGCAAGGCAATCTAGCTCCTAGAGATCATAATTTCCAAATACATATAGTATAATATTGCAATCACTCCTACCACCTGCTTTCTTTCTCCTCTCCTCTCCTCTCCTCTCCTCTCCTCTCCTCTCCTCTCCTCTCCTCTCCTCTCCTCTCCTCTCCTCTCCTCTCCTCTCCTCTCCTCTCCTCTCCTCTCCTCTCCTCTCCTCTCCTCTCCTCTCCTCTCCTCTCCTCTCCTCTCCTCTCCTCTCCTCTCCTCTCCTCTCCTCTCCTCTCCTCTCCTCTCCTCTCCTCTCCTCTCCTCTCCTCTCCTCTCCTCTCCTCTCCTCTCCTCTCCTCTCCTCTCCTCTCCTCTCCTCTCCTCTCCTCTCCTCTCCTCTCCTCTCCTCTCCTCTCCTCTCCTCTCCTCTCCTCTCCTCTCCTCTCCTCTCCTCTCCTCTCCTCTCCTCTCCTCTCCTCTCCTCTCCTCTCCTCTCCTCTCCTCTCCTCTCCTCTCCTCTCCTCTCCTCTCCTCTCCTCTCCTCTCCTCTCCTCTCCTCTCCTCTCCTCTCCTCTCCTCTCCTCTCCTCTCCTCTCCTCTCCTCTCTTCTTTTCTTTTCTTTTCTTTTCGGTTTGGTGGCCACACCCAGTGGCGCTCAGGGTTTTCTCCTGGCTCTACACTCAGAAATGGCTCCTGGCTGGCTCAGGGGACTATATGGGATTCAGGGCTCAAACCCAGATCTGCCGCATGCAAGGCAAACACCCAACCTGCTGTGCTATCGCTCCAGCCCGTTCTTTTCTTTTAAAAAATAGACTGTCAGAAAGTAATATAACTTGAACTGTATTGCCCTCTCTACAGTGCCCCCATGTGCTGAACTTTCTTGGTCTTTCCCCTTTGCCCAACCTTTAAGGCACACATGATCCCATGAGCTATCACATAACCAATTACAACAATGATCAGGGCCTCATGAGAACAAATGTGTTCCTCTAACTCACTTTATTGAAAGCTTGGGATCTTAGACAGAAGGGAGGGAAACACCTGTAAACCCTGCATTTCCGGAATTTGGAAGCTCTATTCTTTCCTTGGAAAAAACAAAGGGACCTATGAACATCGACTTTCTTTCTTATTTGAAACCTTGGGTTTAGTATAGCAGCACTCACTGAGAACCGACTGCCAGCAGACCCGTATGGAATGCAAAATAAGAGAAGCCTTCCCTCAAGGACCCAATAGCCTAGTTGAAGAAACAGAACACATACACATAAGAAAAATACTAAACAACATTTACAAAGCCAAACGTGAGAGATGAACATCTTTATAAAGTAAAAGCTGACAGTGTCAGTGCTTAGAAGAGACTAGAGAGGAATGATCACAGTTAGGTAAGAGATTCTAGAGGAAGTGAGGTGAAATAACAACCCCCCCATCTCCTAATTCCTCTCAAAACAAAAGAGAAAATTTGTACAGGAGAAAAGAATGTCAATATTATTTCTTAAAATGTTTCCCTTAACTCCAGAATTAGAAAAATTCTGAACTGCAGGAATAAGCAAAGTATCAGTATCAGTAATAATGTATTAATGTGGCAATATTCTGGATCTTCCTAACCTTTTCCTATTTGTGACCTCTTTTCACCCCAGAAATGCAGTATGTGTGAGTTCTTCCAGAAATACTTCAGATTCATTACATGTTCGATATTGACATCATGTTTGGTCCTTTCTGTTCAGAAACCTTTGACTGTTACCAACTTGCTGGAGACATCCCCTACCAACATTTCATTCAGTTATGTGACCCTATATGGGGTTGTGACCCACAGCTTAAGAATCTAGGATGTAAGGACCATAGTGGTGGCACAAGTGGTAGGGCACTAGCCTTGCTGACCTAGGACGGAATGTAGTTCTATTCAATCCCCCAGCATCCCATATGGTCCCCCAAGCCAAGATCAATTTCTGAGTACATAGCCAGGATTAACCTCTGAGCTTCACTGGGTGTGGCCCAAAACAAACAAAAAAAATCTAGGGTGTAAACACCAGGCTATTGTGCTCTAATGCACACCTGCAATCTAGAAAATATTCTATTGCAATGCTAAATTATTTTTAAAAAAGTAGCACTTGTTACACAGGCATGAAGCCTGGCTGAGCAGTGACAAAGGAAATCACCTGAAATTTTGAGGCTGTATGTTCTAGCAGACACAGATGAGAATCCTGTTTCCAGTTGCTTTATAATGGAAAGGGAGGGTTTATACATACACAGGCTGGCTAACTCATACTTGTTGAGCTATGTTGAGGCTTAACATTAATCAAATTGTTGTTGAGGCTTAACGTTAATCAAATTGGGACTGGTGCAAAACTATGCAAGTTAAGCTAGTCCTGTAGTTACTGTGATTTTGATCCCATGTAGTTCAGCCAAAAGTCAGTTTTTCTTTTTGTTCTGGAGGTGGTTGTGCACAGAGGAGTCTGGAGGTGCCTGGAAATGCCTCGGGCAAAATCTGATTGACTCATGTGTCTTGTTCTTACCCAAACTCTTGGTTTCATTATCTTCCATCCCTCCTTCCTTCATCTCTTCTCCTTCTCACTCTATATTTCTTCTCATACATTTATTCAGATTGATTCAAATTTGATTGCAAAAAGAACTGGCCAAAAACACACAGAACCTATTTAACCTCCAATGTTCTTCTGTTGACACCAAGTATGCATTTTAATATCTACATGAGATGATGAAATCCTACAAATAGTATCTGGAATATAACTTGAAACTTTTTCTCCACATGATGTTTTAATATAACATTGACTTGTATGGTTATAGGTACACCGATTTTACATGTAAGTTTTGTTCAAAAATATATTTAGAGAAAACCATAAAATTGGACATCAAAATTTGGGCTTGATATCCAGTACCCTCTATTGTCATCTGAGCCCCTTCATAAGTGATCTCTAAGCACAGAGCAGAGTAAGTAAGACCTGCTCACAGCTAGGTGTACCCCCCTCCAAAAAAGGTGGGACCAAAAACATGTTTTTAAATCAGCCTTAGTTGGAAATCATGGAATCTAGCATGCTGAGTGAAATAAGTCAGAGGGAGAGAGAGATGCAGAATAGTCTCACTCATCTATGGGTTTTAAGAAAAATAAAAGTCATCTTTGCAACAATCCTCAGAGACAATGAGAGGAGGGCTGGAACTTCCAGCTCACTTCATGAAGCTTACCACAAAGAGTGGTGAGTGCAGCTATAGAAATAACTACACAGAGAACTACCATAATCATGTGAATGAATGAGGGAACTGGAAAGCCTGTCTGGAGTACAGGTGGGGGTGGGGTGGGATGGAGGGAGATTTGGGACATTGGTGGTGGGAATGTTGCACTGGTGAAGGGGGTGTTCTTTACATTACTGAAACCTAATCACTATCATTTATGTAATCAAGATGTTTAAATAAACAAAAAAATTGATCATTCACAAAAAAAGAATTCCATTCCTTTTTATCACTGGATAACATTCCATTTAGTATATATAAATTCCATTTATCCATTCTTTTGTACATGGATATTAAATAATTTCCACTTTTTGATGTATTTTTATTAATATCTTTATTTAAACACCTTGATTACAAATATGATTGAACTTGAGTTTCAGTCATGTAAAGAAAACCCCCCCTTCATGATTGCAACATCACCAATGTCCCGAATCTCCTTCCTCCCCAACACACCCACGCCTGTACTCTAGACAGACTTTCTACTTTCCTCATTCATTCACTTTGCTATGATTGTTCTAAATGTAGTTATTTCTCTAACTGCACTCATAACTCTGGGGCAGTGCTTCTCAATTATTTTCTGTCATGCTCCCCCTAGGAAGAAGAAAACGTTTTTCACAGCCCCCGCATGACTGTAAGTAGTATATTTATTTAAAAAATTGACCTGAAAAACAAAAATATATAAAATAATTTGAGCTGATTCTTTAATCAGAGGTAATGTCTGGAATAATGGCTACAATGAGCACGTTTTTCAATGCATAGCTTTTGGAAGTGGGGTTTGAAGCAGGACACAGCAACTCTCAGCTCCAGAGACATACAGAGACATAAACATGGGGTTTAGCTTGTTATGACAGAGTTTGCCGAGGTCAAACATGCCCCCCTTTACTGAGCCTCGTGCCATCCCTGGGGGACACACCCCACTATTTGAGAACCACTGCTCTGGGGTGAGCTTCATGTCATGAGCTGGATCTTCCAGCCCTCCTCTGAGAATTATTGCAAAAATGTCTTTTATTCTTCTTGAAAACCAAAGATGAGTAAAACTATTCTGCATCTATCTCTCTCCTTCTGACTTATTCTACACAGCATAATAGATTACGTGTACATCCATGTATAGGAAAAATTCATGACTTCATCTCTCCTGACAGCTGCATAATATTCCATTCTGTACATGTACCACAGTTTCTTTAAGCATTCGTCTGTTTAAGGGCATCTTGGTTGTTTCCAAGGTCTGGCTATTTTAAATAGTGCTGCAATGAATATAGGTGTGAGGAAGGGATTTTTGTATTGTATTTTTGTGTTCCAAGGGTACATCCCTAGGAGTGATATAGCTGGATCATATGGGAGCTCAATTTCCAGTTTTTGGAGGAGTCTCCATATTGCTTTCCATAATGGTTTAACTGACCGCATTCCCACAAGCAATAATTAAGAATTCCTTTCTCTCCACATCCCACCAGCAATGCTTATATTCATAATTTATGATGCGCGACAATCTCTGTGGCGTGAGATGGTGCCACATTGTTGTTTTGATTTTCATCTCCCTGATGATTAGTGACATGGAACATTTTTTCATGTGCCTTTTGGCCATTTGTATTTCTTCTTTGACAAAGTGTCTGTTCATTTCTTCTCCCCATTTTTAATGGGATTAGATATGTTTTCTTGTAAAGTTCCATCAGTGCCTTGTATATTTTGGATATTAGCCTCTTATCTGATGGGTATTGGGTGAATAGTTTCTCTTACTCAGTGGGCGGCTCTTGTATTCTGGACACTATTTCCGTTGAGGTGCAGAAGCTTCACAGTTTAATATATTCCCATCTATTTATCGCTGCTTCTACTTGTTTGGAAAGTGCAGTTTCCTTCTTGAAGATTCCTTTAGTCTCTATGTCATGGGGTGTTATTCTATATACCTCATGGCTTCAGGTCTAATACGTGTTATTCTATATACCTTATGGTTTCAGGTCTAATATCAAGGTCTTTAATCCATTTGGATTTTACCTTCATATATGATGTCAGCTGGGGGTCTGAGTTTGCTATTTTGCAAGAGGCTAACCAGTTGTGCCAACACCATTTTTTGAAGAGGCTTTCCTTGCTCCATTTAGGATTTCTTGCTCCTTTATCAAAAATTAGGGAACATTCTCGGAGTACTCAAGCCTATTCCACTGATCTGAGGGTCTGTCTTTTTTCCAATAACATGCTATTTTGATAACTATTGCTTTATAATACAGCTTAAAGTGTGGGAAAGTAATGCCTCCCATATCCCTTCTCCCAAGGATTGATTTAGCTATTCGAGGGTCTTTATTGTTCCAAATTAATTTCAGAGGTGTTTTTTCCACTTCTTTGAAGAATGTCATCGGTAGCTGTAGAGAAATTGCATTAAATATATACAATAATTTGGGGAGTATTGCAATTTTAATTATGTTAATCCTGCCAGTTCATGAGCAAGGTAGGTGTTTCCATTTCCACATGTCCTCTCTTATTTCTTAGAGCAGGTTTTTATAGTTTTCTTTGTATAGGTCCTTCACATAGTTGGTCAAGTTGACTTCAAAATATTTGAGTTGACACTAATGTAAATGGTATTGTTTTCTTAATGTCCATTTCTTCCCTATCATTATTGGTGCATAAAAAGGCCATTGATTTTTGTGTGTTAATTTTGTAGCCTGCCACCTTGCTATATAACTATTGTTATATATTGTTTCTAGAAGCCTTTTGTTAGAGTCTTTAGGGTTTTCTAAGTATAGTAACATGTCATCTGCAAACAGTGAGAGCTTGACTTCTTTCCATCCTATCTGGATTCCCTTGAAGTTTTTTTGCCTAATCACTATGGCAAGTACTTCCAGTACTATGTTGAATAGGAGTGGTGAGAGAGGATAGCCTTGTCTTGTACCAGAATTTAGAGGGAAGACTTTTAGTTATTCTCCATTGAGGATAATATTTGCCATTGGCTTGTGGTAGATAGACTTAACTATATTGAGAAATGTTCCTTTAATTCCCATCTTGCTGAGTGTTTTTATCAAGAATGGGTGTTGTAACTTACCAAATGCTTTCTCTGTGTCTATTAATATGATCTTGAGATTTTTATTTTGCTTTTTGTTAATGTCGTGTATTATGTTGATAGATTTACAGATATTAAACCATCCTTGCATTCTTGGTATATAACCTACTTGATCTAGTGAATGATCTTCTTGATGAGTCATTGGATCCTATTTACCAAGATTTTGTTGAGGATCTTTGCATCTGTGTTCATGAGGGATATTGGTCTGTAATTTTCTTTTTGGGAGAATCTCTGTCTGGTTTAGGTATCAAGGTGATATTGGCTTCATAAAAGCTTTTGGAAGTATTCTGGTTTTTTCCAATTTCATGAAATAGACTGGCTAGGATTGGTGTTAGTTCCTTTTGAAAGTTTTGAAAGAATTCATTAGTTAAATCCATCTGGGCCTGGACTTTTGTTTTTGGTCAGATATTTAATTATCGTTTTATTCCTCAATAGTGATGGGGGTGTTTATATATGTTACATCCTCCTTATTCAACCATGGAATGTTATAAGTGTCCAAGAATTTATCCATTTCTTTCAGGTTCTCATGTTGGTGGCATAGAGTTTCTCAAAGTATCTCTGATTAACCTTTTAATATCTGCAATATCTGTAGTGATCTTCCCCTTTTCATTTCTAATATGGTTTATCAAGTTTCTATCTCTCTTTTTTGTGAGTTTTGCCAATGGTATATCAATGATGCTTATTTTCTTCAAAGAACCAACTTCTGCTTTTGTTGATTTTTTGGATTATTTTTTGGGTTTCCACTTCATTGATTTCTGCTCTAATCTTTGTTATTTCCTTCTCTTGTTTCTTGTCTTCCTATTTTTGGTTCCTTTTGTTGATTATTTTCTAATTTTATAAGCTGCGTCATTAAGGTATGTGGTAAGTCCCTTCTTCCTTCCTGATGTGTGCTTGCAAAGTTATAAATTTTTCTCTCAGTACCACTTTTGCTATGTCGTAGAGATTATGATAGTTTGTGTTTCATTGTCATTTGTTTCCAGGAAAGTTTTGATTTCCTCTTTTATTTTATCTTGGACCCACTAGTTGTTCAGTAGTAGGCTGTTTAATTTCCGGGTGTTAAAGTTTTTCTTCTGTGTCCCTCTTTAGTTCACATCTAATTTCAGAGTCTTGTGGTCAGCGAAGGTAGCCTGCAAAATTTCTACCTCTTGATTTTATGGAGGTATGTTTTATGTGCCAGCATGTGATCTATCCTGGAAAATGACCCATGTACATTGGAGGAGAACATTATATATATATATTATATATATATATTATATATATACCTCTTTCTTCTTTTCTCTTTTCAGGCTAGTGTATTTTTGTTATGTTTCAGTCTGATTGACCTTTCAAGTATTGACAGGGTCATGTTGAGGTCTCCCACAATTATTGTGTTACTATTGATATCCTCTTTAAGATTTGTCAGCAATTGTACTACATATTTTGCTGGTCTCTCATTGGGTGTGTTTATTTTTATTGTTGATTATTTCCCTGTTGCACATATTCCTTGATTAGTATAAAATGTCCATCTTTGTCCCTTACAACTTTTCTGAGTCTAAAGTTTGTGTTGTCTGATATTAATATCAGACACCCCAGCTTTTTAAGGGTGTTGTTTGCTGGGATGATTTTCCTCCAGATTTTGATTTTGAGTCTATGTTTGATCTGATCATTCAGGTGTTTTTCATGTAGGCAGAAGGTTGAATTCATCTTTTGATCCATTTAGCTACTCTGTGTCTCTTAACTGGTGCCTTTGAAGTCCACTGACATTGAGGGAGATGATTGTCATGAGATTTAATGTCATCTTTATTTTTTTTTATAAACTCGGTATGTCTGTTGGTCTGACTTGTCTTAAAGTAGATCTTTCAGTTTTTCTTTTAAGGATGGATTTGCATCTGTAAAGTTTCTTAGCTGTTGCTTTTCTGTGAAGCTATGTATTCTTCCTTCAAACCTGAACATGAGTCTGGGTGCAGTATTCTAGGTGAAGCATCCATTTTATTCAGTTTTGACACAATATCCCACCACTGTCTTCTGGCCTTGAGAGTTTCTTGTGACATGTCTGCTGTAAGTCTTAAGGATGCCCCTTTGAAAGTAATTTCCCTTTTTATCTTTCTGCTTTCAGTATTCTATCTCTCTGTGTGTGATTCGTCATTGTGACTAGGATGTGTCTTCGGGTGTTTTACTTCAGGTATCTTTGAACTGGTTCTCTTTTGGCATGCAGAATTTGATTACATGCAGTTTATAGTTCTGAGAGATTCTCTGTGATGATGTCTGACTATTGATTCTTCCTGGGGATCTCCTTCCTGGGCCTCTAGGTTTCCAATGATTCTGATGTTGTTTCTGTTGAGTTTATCAAAGACTTCTATTTTCATCTGTTCACATTCCTTACTTTTTTCGTTGTCTGATCATTTTCCAATTTCTACTGCTGTATGGAGTTGTTCTGCATTTCATCTTCCAGTTCACTGATTCTTTCCTCGGCTGCTGTTACCCTGTTGGAGAGGTTTTCCATTGAGGTTTTCAGTTCAGCTGCCATGTTTTACGGATCTGTAATTTCAGTTTGGAGTTTTCTTATTTCTGCCTTTGTGTTCTATTCAGCTAGATCTATGTTTTCTTTGATTTCCATGAGTATCCTCCATATTTCTATTCTAAACTCCTTGTCTGAGAGATTAATCACATGGTTGGTATTTTATTTTTGGTTTTTGGGTCCCACCCAGCAGTGCTCAAGGGATACTCCTGGCTCTATGCTCAGAAATCGCCCCTGGCAGGCACATGGGAAACATATGGGATGCCGGGATTTGAACCACCGTCCTTCAGCATGAAAGGCCAATGCCTTACCTCCATGCTATCTCTCCAGCCCCTTATGGTTAGTATTTTTGCATCATCACAGCTATCATCTTTATTCTCTGTCCATGGTCTTTGCCTGAGAGGTTTTCCCATTGTCACATTTGTAGTGTAATTTTTTTCCTGCCTGTTATGGTGGGGTTCATTGGTTAGATAGAGCGTGCGGTCATGAAGTGGAGAGGCTGTGCCTCTAGGACACAGTTTTTTGCTGGGCCCTTCTTGGCCTTCTCAGGAGAGAGAAGAAAAAAAGAAACACGCAAAGCCAACCGGTCCCCTTGTTTTCTCCTGTCGCCAATCTCACAGAAGGGCCAGACCCCTCCCACCTGCCTACACAGGCAAAGGAGTCCTTTATCTGCCTGGCACCTTTGGTAGCTGGTTTTCACTCACTCACTCACTCACTCACTCAGTCTTTCTTGGCTTTTCGACCTGAGTGGCTCCAGGTCACAGTTTTTGCTGGACTCTTCCTGGCCCTCTCAGGAGAGCTTCCAGAGAGAGGAGAGGAGAGGAGAGGAGAGGAGAGGAGAGGAGAGGAGAGGAGAGGAGAGGAGAGGAGAGGAGAGAGGAGAGGAGAGGAGGGGGAGGGGAGAGGAGGGGAGGGGAGGGGAGGGGAGGGGAGGGCAGGGGAGGGGAGGGGAGGGGAGGGCAGGGCAGGGGAGGGGAGGGGAGGGGAGGGGAGGGGGGGGGGAGGGGGGAGGGGGGGGGAGGGGAGGGGGGGGAGGGGAGGGGGGGGGGGGGGGGGGGGGGGGGAGGGGAGGAGGGGAGGGGAGAAGAGAGGGGAGGGGAGGGGAGGGGGGAGGGGAGGGGAGAGGGGAGGGAGGGGAGAGGGGAGGGGAGGGGAGAGGGGAGGGGAGAGGGGAGGGGAGGGGAGGGGAGGGGAATTCCCCTAGTTCTCTCCCAGTTGCAAATCTCACAGCAGAGCCCAGATTTGATGTATTAGTTTATTCTGGAGAGGAGAGGAGGGGAGGGGAGGGGAGGGGAGGTCCCCTAGTTCTCTCCCAGTTGCAAATCTCACAGCAGAGCCCAGATTTGATGTATTAGTTTATTCTCAAAGGCCTGCTTTCTCCTTCCTTCATTGTGGACCTTTGCTTGCTAAGAGACTCGGTTTCTGAGAAGTTTTGCCTCAAGAATATTTCCTAATATGGGACTAATTTCCACTTTTTGACTATTGCTGATAATGTGTCAGTGAATATTGATGTGTAAATAGCAAACTTGCTTTTATAGTTTCTCATAGTAGTGTGGTAGAGAATATTCTGTTACTTTCACCATCCCTTTAAAATTAATGCAGACAAAAATAATTATTTACTGTTAATGACATAAAGTTGAGTATAAGCAAATGGATTTTGATTAAGTCAGAATATTCACTTTCCATATCGGTAAATAATACAGATAGTACCTATATCTACTTCAAAGGTAGTGTAGAGGAGCAAATGACTAAATTCCCATAAAATACATATAAACAGTGGCTGAAGAGATTGTAGACACTTACCTTGTTAATGGTGTGCCTTGGTTTGACTCTGCCACTGTGTATTTTCCCTTAGCAGCACCAGGAGTGATGCCTAGAACCACCAGGTGTGCCTCAGAAACCTAACCATTTCAAAAAAATTCTTAGAAACCAATCAGTCATAATGTAATCATTCCACAAATATTGTTCTTTCTATTCTTAGCATCCTTTGTCTCCATCTTTCAGAAGCACAGTATCTTGCTTCTCCTGTATTAGCAAGTTATCATCTTCTACCAATATCTGCTTTGAGCTCTTTCTTGTCCCAAAGTCATTCAACTCCTTAGTCAGAGTTCTCCTCCCATTAGACTAATCTTATCAAGAGGAAAAGAGTCTTTGTTGACTCATTCAACATACTAAAATATAAATTGCTGATAGGTGCTGGATAATGTCTATTATTTTGGTGTTTCATAAGTTCTTGCATCTTAAAGAGACAGATTTGTGTAAATACATAAGAAATGCTACATGGCTATATATATGTACTAGAATATTTCCCTTTACCATAATTTCAAGATTGAAAGTCCAGTTTAGAACTCATGACTTTCCCCCAAATAAGAGAGAATTTAAAGAGCCATAGATATTCTAGTGGTCACGGGAATCATAAACTTCTAAAGAAATGAACAGAAAAGTAACCAAAGATTGTGTTTATTATGCAATTTAATATTTAATAGCAGCACACAAAGAATAGAGGAATAAAATATAAGGTTAGTACAATTACTGTACTTACAAAGATGGGATGTATTTTATCCTTCCATTTAGTCTTAATAATATAAAATTTCTAAGTGTGATACATCAACATTATTATGTTTTAAAGTATCTGGGCTTTGCTTTAAGAAAAATTAATACCCATAAAAATAAATAAATTCCAAACCCACCAGAATCATAATTTTTAAAAATCCCTTGCACACATAAATTAGTAACTATTAAAAAATTCCAGAAAATTATTTCACCAGAGGCTTCTTTAAATAATATACTTGCTTAGTGCATTTTAAGAAGATTTGTTTTATTCCACTAAAATCTAATTAATGTTTATTGTATCAAATGAGATTCAGTACACTTTTAAAATAGAATTTAAAGTTGGATTAAGAAATCTTTTTGTAGCCTATGGCTACACAATAGCCATAAAACTTGGTGACTGAGTCTGATCACTTTTTCAAGCATTTCAAACTCAAAGATAGTTATTTCTATACTACTTTAAAAAAAAGAAAAATGCTTTTGTGAGCATTTTTTTGTGAGCAGGTTTAGCCTCCTGAGATGAAACCTTACTGGGCATATAAGAATGCCCTTCAATGTATTTGTGTCTCTACATATAGAATTTTTGATACTGATGCCATAAAATATTCTTAAACAAAATAAAGCATCGGAAATTTGTCTTGAAATAACTGACGACTCATCTCTTCAAGTTTTGCAAGGACATATTTATACTTGGCACATACTATAAATAACAGCTGGTAATTTTGCCATAGCCATTTTTCACTCAATTCTACATTTACTCACATTTCTTTCCTTCCCATATTCAGTTTCATTTAAATTCAAGTGCCAGTTTAGAGTTTGCACTGGGGTTTCTTATTGAATTCTTCAGTGTTGTAAATTGCATTTCTAATATATTATAGAAGAAGTTATATATGGTTAGTTTTATAAAACTTTACATTATAAGAGTGTAAATATTCTTGGTCAAAATAGTGATAATTTGTCATAAACCAAAGAAAGGAATGGATCTGAGACCTATAGACCCCAAGAAAAAGCAAGAGTTCTAGTTTTAGCAAAATAATTTTTAAAGTAAGTACAAAATCTTTTGAGATACATAGACCCAAAACTAGGAAGTTCAGAAATAAAAAAAAACACTAAAATAATGCCCAATCATCCTCACCAGGTATTAGAAACATAATCTAATAAAATGTAAAAAAGAAAGGTCAAACTAAATAGCCTATTTTGGGGGTAGAGGGAGGTATAAGCTAAAGGATAGAAAAGTAAAGAAAAGGTCAATATAAATTCTGTTGGAGGTGCTGGAGAGTATCTGACCCCTGAACCTCGCCAAGAGTGATCCCTGAGTTCAGAAGCAGGAAAAGCCCTGGGTACTGCCAAGTAATGCCCCCAAAACAATAAATAGATAAATTCTGATAGAGAAGCTCTGGGAAATTCCATGTAAAACAAATTTAGAATACAAATGCATTTCAGAGAAAAATGTAAATTCCAAAGTATAAAGAAAAGAAAATTGTTTTTGTTCATCTCCTGCTTCATATCTACCCTAATCAATTATTAGCTAGGTTCTCAGGAAACTACTTATTTAATGTTTGCAATAATATGTTGTGCATTATTTCATTGAAGTTATTTTCATGTTTTCCCCTTCTGAGGGCTTACACCTTCCAGACTGCAGGAACCGTTACTTTACTTTTTATACCCCATACCTAAAGCAAACACTCATAAAATACATATTATGAGTTCTGGTATAATAGATTAATGTGAAAAAATGAGAAATAGGACGAAAATTGGGTGACATAAACCCAGAAGTCTCTAAATGCTAGTTTAAGTTTAATCTAAAACAGGAATTTACACTAATAACAACTTATATTCATGTATACCAGAATCTTTACATGAGTTACTACATTCAATTCACACATTGGTATGTGGACATTATCATCTACATTTTGTGAATTGTGAAACCAAAGGTTACAAAAGTTAAATATAGAGGTCCCAATGTCACTGAAAACTTAATATATGGCAGTCACTGTTCTAGATGTAACACATAAATTGACCACAAGTAAAAGCAGATTCCCACACTCCCCGGGGGACTCTTCTGGTGGACTGAGACTGACTTCAAACAAAAGAAAATTAATAGATGGTGATAAATGGCCTAAAGAAGTATAAAATGGGATGATATTCCTGAGAGATATGAGAGGTGATACAAGGGCCTGTCTTACCAAAAAGATTTAGATATGCCCAAATATCTTAAAACTCTTGTCTTAAGTTATTCAAGGGATAGAGTTGATCATATATAAGTTTTAGAAGTATAAGTAGTGCTGGTACAGAGGATCTATTGCTGAAATAGTAATAGTATTGATAGAAAATAGTATTGATTAAAAGCAAATAAGTGATCATCTAAAATAAGACTTTAGGGGCTGGAGAGATAGCATGGAGGTAAGGCGTTTGCCTTTCATGCAAGAGGTCATCGGTTCGAATCCCAGCGTCCCATATGGTCCCCCGTGCCTGCCAGGAGCAATTTCTGAGCATGGAGCCAGGAGTAACCCCTGAGCACTGCCGGGTGTGACCCAAAAACCACAAAAAAAAATAAATAAAATAAAATAAGACTTTAGAAAGTGCATAAGGAGAAGTAAGAGTTTTTAAGAAAAACCACCGCAATGAAGTCACAAAATTTGCCTATACATGGATGAATATGGAGCCTATAATAAGTCAGAGGAAGAGAGATAAACATAGATTAGTCTCGCTCATCTGTTGGATTTATGAAAAAAATGAAAGTATAGTAATAATATCCAGACACAATAGAGATGGGGGCTAGAAGGACCAGCCTGTTATATAGAGCTTACTACAAAGAGTGGTAAGTGCAGTTAGAAAAAATAACTACACTTACAACTAAATACAGAAAAACAATGCCTCTAGAAGACAGGAGATAGGGGAAGAGGGAAATGGCGGACATTTCTGGTGGGTAAGTTGCACTAGTAAAGGGGTGTGTGTATTTTATGGCTGAACTCCAATTACAAACATATTTGTAACCATGGTGTTTAAATAAAGAAATTATTGTTTAAAAAAAGAAAAGAAAACCACTGTTACTGTCTTATTAAAAGAATTGGCATAAAATATGGAAGAAATGGATGCAATGCTGAGAATGATGATGATGAAAATGATAGATAATAATAGCAATGATGATTTGTTTTGAACTTTTACTCTGATGTGTCCCTGATTGCATAGTTTCTTTGTCAGAAAGCTAAATTTTAATCACTATAAGAAGGCTTTGTGACGTATGGTATCCAAGACATGAGGTATCCAAGATGATTTGGGGCAGTATTTAAGATAATTTAAATGGCATTGAAGAGACATTGAAGAATATAACTATCACATAAGAAAAATGCTATTTCCATTTTAAAACTCCTTCAATCCCTCTAATTATGTCAAGAAGAAATTCTCAATTTGAGCTATTTGAGCTATTTTGACTTAACACCTCTCTAACATTTGCTAATCTCCTTTTTTAAACAAAGAATGAGCAGGCCTTATGTTCAGAGCCTTCAGCAGCCAGCAGTATCTAGCTGAAATTTAAAAGTTTATTTTCATTGTATTTATTTTTACAGTTACCCTCTATTTATGGTCAATGATTCTAGTTTACCATGTATGGCAGTGATAGATCCTTAACTTCTATAATATTGTTATTTAAGTAAAAATATGAGGAGATATAAGGGGAATATTTTAAGTAAATAATAGTGCAGTAATAGCATTTGTAATGAAGATGATAGGAGGCTGAAATTAGGTAATATTTAGTTACAAAAACCACATGAATATGATTGAAAACTCAGTGGTTTTGAGTTTACTAAAGAGATTCTGAGGTTAGCTAAGAATTCTCAAAAACTGAGGCCTTGGGTGAGTTAATAAGTGACTATGATAAGTGCCACATGATGTATATTGAATCTTAGAAACCAGTAAGGTATCCTCAAGAAACCTAGAGCAAAGTGGTTAATTTAAGACTTTAAATGCAATCCTAAATCTGGTCTAGACATAAAGGGCTCAGAAGTTGGATTAGTTTTTTCTGCATGCATAACAAATCAACACTTAATGTCTTAAAACAACACAAGTTTAGCGCCTAAAAAAACTGAATATCAAGACTCCAGGTGGACTTTTCTGCTGGAGATCTAGAAGGCCAAAATTCAAGCTGAGCCTTTCCGGGAAGCTCTTGAATAAGAATACTCTTCCAACATCATCTGTCTTGTTGGCAAAATGCTGGACAGTTCCGTGAGGTTATAAGACTGAAGTTCCCATTTTATTTCAGGCGATTGGCCCAGCAATTTTTCTAAGGAACCAGAGGTGATTTTCAGGTCCTGGTCTAGTAGCTACCTTGATCTCCATTTCAAAATAACTATTTTCACTCTAAATCCCTCATTTGAAAGCTCTCTGACTTCTTTACTGCTATCAACCAAGGAAAACTCTGATTTTAAAGAACCAGTTTGAAGAGATTAGACCCACCCAAATAATTTATATAAGGCTAACTCATTAATAAACTTGACCATATGTATGTAATTCCTTTTGCCAAATCACCAAACATGAAAATGAGAAAAAGAAGAGGAAAGAGAGCAGAGGAAATGGGAGCTATTTTATAATGCTGCTTACCATAGAAGTAATCCATATAAAATGCAGACATGCCATTTATTAATATAGAAAAATTTTACTATATATCTGTTATACTATCAAGCAAATTGGTAGTCATTTTTATAGTTACCCATACAATACTATCCCATACTTTTGATGTGGACCATAGCATTTCAACAAACACTATGTTTCACCCTTTGTGCCACCCAAATATATTTGTACTCACATTCAGGTTATTCTGAACTTGCACTTCTTATTCAGGATTCTCATCAGCCATTTCTTTTTAAAAACTAAAAATGAAAGTTTTTTAATAGAATCCAATTGCAATAGTTAAACCTGAAACCAGAAACACTATCATGTTCCTCCTCTATCAACTCTTCCAGATACTCATCATACTTGAGCTGGTCTAGGTTCTTGGCCATGAGTAATCTGATGTCATAGTTACTTTTTACTGTTCAGGCAACTGTTGAGTAAATTACCTGTTGTAAAATACCATTAAGCATCATTGCATCAACAGCCACCCCAGTGAGTTTTCCCAATATCTCTCTCATTTTACATGATGCAGCAACAAACCTAATTGCTCATACTTGTAAGTATGAACCACTCATTGTTATATATAAACCCTTTTGTCTATTGGCCTACTGGTATGATGAATACAAGGTGATTAGTCAAAATTTTAGTATTAGTTTTTGTGGCTCTTTACTATGGTCCTGGGAAAATTAACCCAGATAGTATTCCTAGTTTGGCAAATTTAAATTTTGGGTGAATATTTTGTGGGTCTGTAAGAATAATAATGAGCAATATTGGGCAGGAGTAATAACACAGCATAGGGAATTTGCCTTGCATGTAGCCGATCCAGGATAGACCTTGGTTTGATCCCTGGCATCCCATATGGTCCCCCAAGCCAGGAGTGATTTCTGAGCACATAGCCAGGAATAGCCTCTGAGCATCACCAGATGTGATCCCAAAAAACAAAAACAAAAAGGAGAAACTTAAGCCACATTTTGTTACCAAATATTTATATTCTGTCTATTCAGAATATAAAATTATGTAAAATAGATAGTATTTCACATTATTTATTTATTGTGTATTCTCCCAAGCCTATCAGAGCTATTCCTCAGGTGTCCTTTTTCCATTTCAACATGAAAATATATTAAATAATAATATATATTGTAGAACCACGGGATGACATGGATTTATGGACATAACTCTCATTTCACCAGATGATCATTTCACCTTGAATCTGAGGCTATACTGTGTGAGAGTTTAGTACTGGAAGTACCACTGGAGACAGTAAAGTCAAGCCCATACTAGAAATATGAGCCAAACTCAGTAAAAATGGATTTCTCTTTAAATCCTCATCTTGAATGAAAGGGATTGTAGTGGGCTAAATAAAGTCCCTCAATTATATGGGAATAATAAAATTTTATTTGTAGATGTGATTAAGGATATTTCTATATGGAGATTAATTATAGATTATCCAAGTTGGCCTTAAACACAGTCACAAGTGATGGGAGCAAGGAAAAATGAAATTTTACCAACAGAGACAAAGGCAGTGAGAGTATGGTGGTAGATTGGAATGATATGACTACAAATCAAGGAATATCAGCAACCTCCAGAAACTATAAGAGACAAGGAAAGAATGTTGTTTGCCAACATGTCCCATAGGGTTCATAATTGTGCCCACATCTTGAATTTGACTTATTGATTTCAAACTTCTGGCCTCTAGAACTTTGAGAAATGCATTTATGATTTTGGTCTTGGTTTGTGTTATTATTTGAGAGCCCATATTCAATAATCCAGGACTTATTCCTGGCTCTATATCAGAGATTACTACTGACAGTACTTTGAGAATTATATATGGTGCGTAGGATTGAATAAGGATAAGCCACATGCAAGGCAAACACTAATACCCTATCTATCAGGCATTTCTTTTTTTAGGTCATTATGTTTGTGGTAATTTATTACAGTAGTAATGATAATCTAATATAGTCCAATATAATTTACTCTTTATCAAGTAATTATTTGCTCCCCATCAAAAAATGAACTACATAGAGTGTCATTAATCCATGTTGCCAACAGAAGCATCATTAGATATATGAGCTTCAATGTGATACTTCCATGTTGCGGCACCCATTGATAGTCTTTATCCCTAACACCATTGCATCCATCATTTAGAAGGTCACTAGCTCATGGATAATCCAATGAGGAAATTGAATATAGAATTTAGCTGATATCTCCTGGAGAGTATTCCTGTTTATGTGATAGGTGAGTGCCTTTTTTTCTCAATGAATGGTACCTGATAGATTTGGTTGTATAAGTCAAAAATAGTCTTGTCAGGAGAGGGAGGGGAACTGTCTGACAGAGAGTTAGGCAAGGGACAGAGTTTTGAGGACGGTAGGAGGAAAATGGAAGACATTGGTGATGGAAAATGTGCACTGGTGAAGGGATGGATGTTGGACATTATATGACTGAAACTCAATCATGAACTATTTTGTAACTGTATGTCTTATGGTGATTTAATCAAAGAATTTACTTTAAAAAAGAAAAGAAAGAAAATACAGTAGGTGATAGGACTTCCAAAAATATACTCTTGGCTTTACTCCAGGAATCTCTCCCAACAGTGCTCAGGAGACCATATGATGCTGGGAATAGAATCCAGGTAGTCTGCATACAAAACAAATGCTCAATCGTCTGCACTATCTCTTGGATTCAGGTTTTTGTAAAGGTACCTAGATTCAATGTAGGAGATCTGTTGAGCTGTGTATTCAGCTGTGTCTCCTTTGTAATTACAATTTTTCTAACCAGATCATGGTAGTGATTCCTCACAATTCTGCCCTCTGACTATAGGATACAAGAATCTCTTTAGTGGGGACAGAGAGGTGGCACAAGCGGTAGGCATTTGCCTTGCAGGCACTGACCTAGGATGGACCGTGGTTCCATCCCTCAGCATCCCATATAGTCCCCCAAGCCAGGCATGATTTCTGAGCACTTAACCAGGAGGAACCCCTGAGCATCACCGGGTGTGGCCCAACCCTCCCCCCAAAGAATTTCCTTAGTAACTAACAGACACATTCTGTCTTTTGTACAATAGCTTGAGTTTATAATTGATTGATCTCAGCTTACAATTTTATTTTTTCCTGTGGTGTAATCACAGTTTACAGTCAGGCCCACGAGTCATATACTAATTCTCACTCCATATATCTAGAATATCACAGTTATTCCAAATTTATTTAGTCCAGTTTACCACATATTAAAGACTTATAATCATGATATAACCATGGGCCAAGAATCATCTTCAATGACACTGCCGCCATCATCATGGTTTGCAACTATTTAGATGACAAGTGATCCAATTCTGGCAATTTCTGCTGAGGGCATGCTTCTAACACTGCTTCTCTAAAACCTTAGTTTTTTTTTTATTTCCAGGAAGCAATGAATAAGACAATGATATTAAAGAATGTAATACTTGTGAAATGAGTCCATACCGGCAGGAGAATACCAATATGAGAAGAGAAAGGAAAATGATGAAAAACATACAGGAATTAATTTAATAGCACGGTGCGTTGGACCTGAGTAAGATCACTAAAGATTCTCTAAAGTATGTCTGAAATTTAGCCTCTTGATAGATAAAGGATCTGGAATGTTGTTACTACTATCATACCTGACTTTTAGAAACCCATACTTTATAAAATTTAAAATAAATGAATAAGCGGCCAGAGAGATTGCATAGTGGTAAGGCATTTGCCTTGCATACAGCCAACGCGGGACGGACCTGGTTCTATTCCTGGCATCCTATTTGGTCCCCTGAGCTTTCCAGGAGTGATTTCTGAGCACAGATCTAGGAGTAACCCCTGAACATTGCCGGGTGTGACCCAAGATCCCATCAATTAATAAATAAATAAACTGCTTTTTTAAAAAAAATAATGAATAAATTTCATAAGCCAATGTACCAATTCTTCTTATCACAGTTTGTACATATTGGATGAAATAAAGTATAAGAGAGTCACATGTGGAGACTGTCAAAAGAAAACTGTCAAAATAGGGAGTATCATGGATTCTAATTGGGATATTGAAATTTCTATAGGAAAACATTCATTTTGTCCATTTAAATTTTAATGAAGTTTCAGAATTTTGTTATATACACCAGTGTAGATTATTTCATAAAATAGACGCAGTTTCTGCAGTTTAAAAATGCAAGAAAATGTGCCCTAGATATACAATTATTTAATTTTTGATATGGGAGCAAGAAATGCAAAATGGAAAGCTTCAACAAGTGGTGTTGACACAACTGGTCAGCCTCTTGCACAGAAGCGAACTTAGACCTCCATCTTACACTATGCCAAAATGTCATATCGAAATATATTAAAGACATTGATATCAGGCCTGAAACTGTAAGGTATATAGAACAAAATGTAGGTAAAAACCTCCATGATATTAAGACTAAAGGCATCTTCAAGGAAGAAACAGCACTCTCCAAACAAGTGAAAGCAGAGACAAACAGATGGAACTATATTAAGCTGAGAAGCTTCTGCATCTCAAAAGATATAGTGCCTAGGATACAAAACTCACCCACAAAATGGAAGAAACTATTCACCCAATACCATTCACCCATTCAAATTCACCCAACAGATAAGGGGCTAATATAGAAAATATACAAGGTACTGAAAGAACTTAAGAAAATACATCTGGGCCCGGAGAGATAGCACAGCGGTGTTTGCCTTGCAAGCAGCCAATCCAGGACCAAAGGTGGTTGGTTCAAATCCCGGTGTCCCATATGGTCCCCCATGCCTGCCAGGAGCTATTTCTGAGCAAACAGCCAGGAGTAACCCCTGAGCACTGCCGGGTGTGGCCCAAAAACCAAAAAAAAAAAAAAAAAGAAAATACATCTAACCCCATCAAAAAATGGGGAGAAGAAATGAACACTTTGTCAAAGAAGAAATACAAATGGCCAAAAGGCACATGAAAACATGCTCCACAACACTAATGATCAGGGATATGCAAATGAAAACAACAATGAGGTACCATTTCATGCCACAGAGACTGGCACACATCACAAAGTAAAATTACAATCAGTGCTGGCAGGAATGTGGGGAGAAAGGAACTCACATTCACTGCTGGTAAGAATGCTATCTATGGAAAAAATATGGAGATTCCTGAAAAAAACTAGAAATATGATCAAGCTATACCACTTCTATAGATAGGAACACTAAAATACAATACAAAAGTCACTTCCTTGTACCGCAGAACTATTTACAATAGCCAAAATCTGGAAACAACCAAGATGCCTTCAACAGATGAATGGCTAAGAAAACTGTGTTACATATACACAATGGAAAATTATGCAGCGGTCAGGAAAGATGAAGTCATGAAATTTTTCTATACATGGATAAACATGAAATATATTATGCTGAGTGAAATAAGTCAGAGGGAGTGAGATAGACACAGAATAGTCTCACTCATCTATGGGCTTTAAGAAAAAAAAAGATATTGTAACAATGCACAGAGACAGGGCCAGAGTGTTAGCACAGCAGTAGGGTATTTGCCTTGCATGCAGCTGACCCAGCATGGACCACAGTTCGATCCCCTGGAATCCCATATGATCCCCCAAGCCAGGAGCGATTTCTGAGTGCAGAGCCAGGAGTAGCTCCTGAGTGTGACCCAAAAACCAAAATAAAATACAATAAGATAAAATAAAATAAAATAAAAAGAATAATGCCCAGAGACAATAGAGATGAAGGCTGTAAGGACTGGTTCATAGTATGTAGATCACCACAAAGAGTGATGAGTGCAGTTAGAGAAATAACTACACTGACAACTATGGTGACAATGTCTACGAGTGAGAGAGAAGTAGAATGGCTGTCTCGAGTACAGGCAGGGTAGGGAGAAGGGAGGAGGATGGAGATTGGGGACATTAGTGATGGGAATATTGCACTAGTAAAAGGGGGTGTTCTTTTTATGACTGAAACCCAACTAGGATCAATTTTGTAATCAAGATGCTTAAATAAATATAAAAAATATAATAAGCAATATCACAAAAGAAATACAAGAAAGGCGAATGCAAAGGAATGTGTAAGAGACAGCCTAAGAATAATACAGGCGTAGCTTGACAAGGAGTATATAGATATAGCAGTCTTTTTTCAGATTTTCAATGTCAGTAAGCTCATATCTGTTGGAGAAAAAAAATATTTTTTTGTATCACTCGTGCAGAGTTCAAGGCTTACTCTTGGCTTTGTGCTCAGGGATCACTCCTGGTAGGCTTAGGGGAATATATGGGATGCCAGGGATCAAGCCCAGGTCAGCTGCATAAAAGGCAAACATCCTCCTGCTGTACTATCTTCTGACCCCCACTATTAGAAAGTTGCAACTGAGAAGGAAGCATTTTAAACATCTCTTGTTGGAAAAAAAAAATAATTTGTTCAACAGGTAGCATTGTATAACAAGAGACCATAAAGGGAAATACCTAATATTAATTTCTTCTGTGCCATGATTCACTTTCTCTTCTTTATAAGGATTCACACAAAACAGCAAGAGGTTTAGCTGTATTCAGGTTTTTCTATATTTGGAGGCTTTGAATGCAGACATGAATTTTATTTTGTTCTGACTTTTGTAACTAAAATAACTAAGTGATTTTCAATTCAGTAGTTATAAATCTTTCTATAATACATACCAACAATTTTATTCCCACATTGCCACCCTCTTTGCCATTTTTTGATGAATTATTAGAACAAAGTTATAAACCTCCAGATATTGAAAATCTGTAGTAGAAAAATCCTAAAAACCATAAAAAAAACTTTCATTTGTGTCTAGTTCAGTTCTAATCTTCAAACTTTGCTCATCCTCTTTTCCCCTAGTTTATACATACCAGTAACATTTGCTTTCCTTCACATTTTTTACTCTTGCTTTACTGCCTTTTGAAAGGAAACTGTCTTGTACTGGAGTGCTGTTCTAACTTTGTAAGATCACAGAGGGAAATACTAGTTTTCTGAAGTTTTTAAGTTGCTGTTCTGTGATTTACAATATGGATAATAATGGTTTCCTACATTGGCTTTGGTTGACTAAATTTCTGCACTCTGTCTTTTACATCTGGATCAAGTCCTCCTTTTATAAATTAAAAAACATGGAGTGAGTTGATGCTTATATTAGTTAATTTAGGTATATATGCATCCTAACAATTTTTTTAATTTATGTCAAAAGCATACCTTAATGACTCCGGACACACCAGAAATGGCACCATTTTTATTTGTTTGTTTGTTTATTTACTTATTTATTTGTTTTTGTTTTGTTTTGGGGTTATACTTGGCAGCACTCAGGGGTTATTCCTGGCTCTGTGCTCAGAAATCACTCCTGGCAGGCTCGGAGGACCATATAGGATGTCAGGAATCGAATTTGTGTTCATCTGGGTGTGCCACGTGCAAGTGGTCTCCTTTTCTTTATTTAAAAGTAATAGTATATTTACTCTAATCTTTTCTTTTAAAACATTTTTATGTAATATTTTGGGGGGGTTTGGGTCACATCTAGCAGTGCTCAGGGGTGACTCCTGGCTCTGCCCTCAGAAATCGCTCCTGGCAGGCTCAGGGAACCATATAAGATGCCGGGATTTGAACCACCAACCTTTGGCGTACAAGGCAAATGCTTTACCTCCATGCTATCTCTCCAGCTTCTTTATGTAATAGTTTTAAAGTTCAAAGCTGTGTTAGGTTTTTAAGTTGTTTAAAGTTGTGCCAGTTTTGTCAATATTGTATAAATATGGACAATATTTTGTGTTGACATTCTTGTGGCTAAAATTTTTTAACATCGATAAAGCATAGCGATTACTAAAATATAATTGAAAATTCATATTTTAACATATCAAGGTTTTTGTAGAGGATACTTAAAGAGACCACAGGGAAAGAAAATTCATCCAAAATACTTTGATAAAAAAAAAACTGTGATAGACTGGGAAGATGACTGAAAGTGATAGAGTGCATGTTTGCCTATGCAATACCCTAGTTTGATCTCAGCACTGCATGATACAACCCCAGGTCTGGGTGTAACCTGATGGTGAAAAGAACTTTTAGGATAAGCTCTAAAAAGTAGATATATTGAATCTGGAGAGTTAGTACAGTGGGTAGGATATTTGTCTTCTACCTGGTCAAATTTGCTTCAGTCACTGGAACACAATATGTTCCCTGGAGCATGACCAGGAGTTATCCTTGATCATAGTGAAGAGTAAGACCTGAGCAGTACAGTGTGTCCCCCAAAATAAACAAAAAAGTAAACAGATGTTAAATCTCATAATTTTAATAAATATAAGTAATAGACTATTTATGATATCCAACCTTAAACTGGGTTATATTTCTAAACTTATCAGGGAATAGTTGTAAGATCAAAATGGAAATAAGTATTGAATAATAATATCTAGAATCTATTATATTGTAATATCTAAAATCTTTAACATAACCATCTTGTGTTTGTTTGTGCCAATCCTGAATTGATGGTGTTAACATTTTCTTATGAGAAAACTAGGCTCAGATATATAAAGTACTCCTTCAATCCACATAGCAAGTAAGTGACAAAGGTGATATTTAAACAGAGTCTGTAATTTAGGTACACTACCTCTCCAAATATTCTTTGAGAACCAAGAAATACTGACTTAATTTTAAAATGACAAAAATGATTAAAATTAGATCCAGGTTTGAAAGCAGGATATAAAAGCAGGAAAAGAGCAGAAAAGCAGAGGATACTTGAAATGGGAAGGAATTTTATATCACCCCAAATAAATGATTGCCAGATTAGAAGGTTACTGAAACAAAAGCACCCATATTCATAATTTTGCTAAAGGCTAACCCTGGAAGCCAGAACTATTAAAACTAAAAATATATATCAAGACTAAAAATAATCTTATTGACAGAGAAATTCCAAATCTAATATATGGCTATTAATAATAATTCAAATTCTAAGTCCCTCCAAAAGTTGCAACAAATATGTTTCTACTATTATTTTAATAGTAAAATAAAACAAAAATTTTGAAATAATAAAATAGCTCATACATTATAAAAATGTTAAATAATCTCAGCAAAATATTTTACAACAAAAATTATATTTAAAAAGTTAAAGTTAGAATGATAGTTCAATGGGTAGTGTAATTGATTTTCACAGGCCTGAGCTGGATTCAATTTCTGGAATTACATATGTTCCCTCAAGCCACACCAGGAGTAATCCCTGTGTGTAGAGCCAGGAGATAGTCCTGAGCACTTCTGGCTGTGTTCTCAAGACAAAAAAAGTAAAAGAGGATGGAGTAAAATGACAAATAGATTTTAGATTTTTGTATCAAAAATTTAGGGATCAAATTTTACCTATATATATTTTGATCATAACAATCTAGAACAAATATCTCAATAGGATATCTCAATCTTGGATATCCTATCTTTTTTGATTTATGTTTTATGTTGTTGTTTGGGGTCTATACCCAGCTGTACTCAGGTCTTACTCCTGGCTCTATGCTCAAGGACTACTCCTGGTCACATTCCTAGGATCACTCCTAGGCTCAAGGGATCATATATGATGCCAGTAATTCAATCTGAGTAAGCCGCATGTAAGGCAAGGGACTTACCCAGTGTACTATCTCTCTGGACCCTGAATATCCTCTTATCTGGCAATATTGTATGTAAAGTAATTAGAAAATAAAAATTTGTATTCCTTTGATTATAACTGTTTTCAGTACTACTGAATTCATTTTTTTTGTTTGGACTACACCTAGCAGCGCAGAGGGGTTACTCCTCAGAAATCGTTCCTGGTAGACTCATGAGACCATAGGGGAGGCCATGGATTGAATCCAGGTCCGTCCCAGATCATCTGCGTGCAAAGCAAACACCCTACTGCTATGCTATCACTCCAGCCCCTGAATCCATTTATTAGCATTCAAATGATTTGTTTTACTGCACAAATTGGAAAATAGGAAGTGGTTATGTGATATATGTACTCTTATATATAAACATAATATATCCCGTTGTGAATATAGGTAAGACATATTTATATAAATGTAATAATAGCATCTTGGATTCATATGTATACTCCTATTTTATAATTATAGAGATATTACAGCCATGCCTCCACCAGTATTTCAAGATTCTGCCACCATTATTCTTTTCCCCTTTGCCCTCACCTAGCCTCTTCAATTCTCAGTTAGTTTGCATTGGGATTGTCTAACCTCTTTCTTGGCAAAATTTAAACTTTTGAGGAGACATTTATATGAGAACAATGTAGCCATATTCTCAAGTATTAGTATATGAGCACTGCATGTTCAGGCCTTGAATTTGAGCCCCCTCCCCAAACAATACCATAAGGGGTCAGAGTTCCAAGTGCCGCTGAATATGACAATTATTATTATTAGTCAGTTTTATGATTCATGCTATGTTAAAGAAGTCAGACTGTCTTGGATAAGGAACCAAAATGTTGGAAGAGAAGCAATCTGGAAATGACAAGTTGCTCAGGGAAATGAAGTAATGAGTCCTGCATGCTTTCAACCCAACATCCGTGGTGGCATTTTGGGTTCTGTAAGTAGCTATATGTGGTTCCTGCCTTTCAACATCTCCTGTGAATCCCATAGTTCCTGCCAGTACAGTCTGGTTTTCTGCTTTCTTTTTAATTTTTATTTGTAATCAGTATAACCTAGTAACATAAGGTTACAGTTCTGTCTTTCTATCATATTAGTGTCTACTTTTAGTAGAGAATATTCCTTCTGACAAGCATAACAACAGAAATTACCCATTATTCAGTGCTCTGTTTAAATTTCAGAGGCCAAAATGATAGTCAGTGGTAAGGCATTTGCCTTGCATGCAGCCCACCCAGGAAGGAACTGGATTCTATTCCCGGCATCCTATATGGTCTCCTGAGCCTGCTAGGAGCTATTTCTGAGCACAGAGCCAGGAGTAACCCCTGAGTGCCACCAGTTGTAGTCCCAAAATCAATAAATTAATAAAAATAAATTCCAGTTCACGTTCCAAACATACTTTTGTATCCCAGTCCTCTATGAGCCCTGAGTGGTAAAACACATGGTTGTTTTCCTTAAATGTATGAATTAGTCTTGTGTGTGCTGCCAATTTTCTTGGTGTAATCTTTGTAAGTGAACTGGATAGTCCTTGAGAAAGGAACCACATCTTATTCACAACACACCTGAAACTTACCAGATTATACATGAATTTTTGTGGAGAGGTTTGCCATCAACCATCCTGAACTCTTTTTTCTGGGGAATTTCCAAGCAGTTTTCAGAGGGTTCAGTAAGCCTTTCCAGCAATACTTGGCTAACCAGGTAAATGTCTCAATGAGTAGGCCTGTGATATAGGGGCAAATGAGCATGCTTGGGGCCTCCTGGACTAGACTCAGTGGTATTAAAATGGATGGGTCCCAGGCCAAGAAACTTGTGCCTCTTCTCTGTGCTCTCTTCATGATTCCAGTTGCCAACTCTTTACAAAATATCAAAAAAAAATCCAAGTGTACCATGTTGGAGAGATAGTACAGTGTAGGGGAAGGTGCTTGCCTTGCATGTGGCCAACCTGAGTATGATTCCTGGCATACTATATACATATATATGTATATATAGTATATATATAGTATGCCAGGAATCATACTCAGGTTGGCCACATATATATATATATATATATATATATGTATGTATGTATTCCCTGTATCTTTAGCACTAGTTATTCCTTAGTGCAGTGCCAAAAGCAATCTCTGAGCATTGCCAGGTGTGGCCCCAAATCAAAAAAACAATAAAAACACACATCTAAAACCCCCATCTTTTCTCCCTCATGTAACCAGCCTCACCAGTTTTCCTGTGTTCTCCAGAGAGAACTTTCTTTTTTAAGAAAAATGCATATTTTAAGATTTGTTTTGAATATTGAACATTCACTGTATGCTGAAATTCATGGCAGGTACTATGCTAAGTCTGCTTTATATCTGAGCCTCTCAACAATTCACGAGGCAGGTATACCTTTTTCCCTAGCTTTGTTGAAGTCTAGTTGACAAATAAAAGGTGTATATAGATAATGTTTATATTGTGATGAAATGATTACCATAATCAAAATAATTAATATTTATCACTTCACAGTTACCCTTTTTGTGTGTGGTAGGAATGATTAAAATATAAGCTTCTGACAAATTTCAAGTATAAAATAGGACATTATTAAGTGTAGTTGCCAAGTTGCCATAAAAATTTAAGTCAAAGCCACAGTGAGGGGTGGTGAAGATATGGTTCAATGGACATGTCTAATATAGGTAGGTCTTGAATTTGATCACTAGCACCGCATATTCCCCAAGTATGTGGACCTGGTGGCTGCTGAACATCACGTGGTTGGTTATAGTCCTGCCTACATTCACACAACAGTTATGAACCCATAACTAAACAAAAAGTAAAACAAAAGCCACTACAATGAAACATCACCTTATCTAGAATGGTGCTCATGAAAATTATAAGAAAAAGAAAGTGTGGGCAAGGCTGTTGGTATTGCAATTGTGTATAGCCACTATGGAAAACAGTAAGGAGTTTGCTAAAAATATTAAAAGCAAAAACCACCATATTCAACATATTCAATATCACAGCCATAATATTCAACAATATCATTTTGATTATCCAACAGAAAGGAAATCAATATCTCAGAGTTCTTTACATCTTTATTGTTCATGGTGGTTTTCTTAAAAATAGCCACAAAAATAACTCAATTCTCTCAATAGAAATGGATTTAAAAATGTGGTTCTGTATGTATATAATAGAATATTATTCAGCCATAAAATGTGGTAACTTTGACATCTTCAATAAAGTGGATGAAACTCATTACAGGGTGGTATGTTTTGTGAAATCATTCAAAGAAAGAAAGATGAATACTCTATAATCTTATTTCTATGTGGAATCTAAGAAAGGCAAACTTGTAGAGGACATTTTTTTACCACTTCCATTTTATAGAGGTGGAAACTGAGACATAAATCCACCCAGCTTTAGAAATATAGAACTGATGAAGTAGACACCAGACCATGCTCTTAATCAAAAAGTACATTTCCTCTGGTACTGAGGTAGGGCAATGAGATTCAATAATACATTTACATGCTTCACATGTTTGAAGTCTTGAATCTTAGGTCGTTGCACTACAAAAATTTCCTCTCCATACTTATTATTTTCAAAGATAATGCTATGAACTTAATATCAAAAATAATATAAAATCTACATTAGTGGAAAATTAGCTCAAGGTAGCTTAAAAGTATGTTGCGCTGGTGATGGGGGGATGTCATTTTATATGACTGAAACCCAACCACAATCATGTTTGTAACCAAGGTGTTTAAATAAAAAATATTAAAAAGGTATGAAATATTTAAAACTTCATCAAGAAGTTGAAAAATCTGAAATTTTCATTCTAGATCAGGGGTGGCGAGCAAGTTCGACACAAAGAACCAAAATTTTAAACCGTGAGAGTCAGAGAGCCACATCACGTAGTGACCTGCCAAAACAGATAAACACTCACACAAAAGCATCTAATTTTAACAATAATCTATTAAACACATATTGCATTTTGCCATTTTGAGTGAGGGTCAAAATCCTGCAGTGATGGTGAGGGTGTGCTGCGTCCTCCACACTAAGAACTAACGGCAAGATGTGACACAACATGTGCCACACGGGTCCCCCGCTCGATAGCCCGTGCAGTTGTTTCCGAGGGATGGGAGCTGGGATGATGCAGCCTGGGGTCAGGACTACTAGCTCGGAGATCTCTCCTCAGAGGTCCCTCCTCAGAAGCAGCAGAATAAAATCCAAACTTGGCAAAGAGCCACAGTATACAAAATAATGATGAGGCAAAGACTCGCATTCATTTTGGCCGGGAGCTTTCGCCATCCCTGTTCTGGATCCTTCATTTCAAGATTAACTTTGACTCTGTGGCTGTTTTCCTATTAGCTTAGCATTAAATCTGTCTGTCCCAGTGTGGCTTCATAAAAAGCAAGAGTCTATTCATTGCACATATATCTCCCACTCCAAGTTGGCAAGGAGAAACATTCATTTGGTCAACTCTTTTTCATCAGAATTCTTGTCCCTCTGCATTTATTTCAGACTTCTTCATTCTCCCCCAATCCCCTTCCTCTACAATCCTGATTAGTTTGTTTCTATTGCTCTTCTTGGTTTATTCTTTACATTTGACAATGAGTCCAGCATTTTAGCTTATCTCTTCTGGTTGCTTCCATATAATGGAAAAAGGACTAGTTAGTCAGCACAAACCAATATTTAATACCTAAAGAAAAAACTTAACAATTTTATTTTTATTTAACTTTATGATGAAAGTGTTGCCCAGTTAGACAAAATTAGTAAATTCTTACTAAGTAAATTGTTTACTTAGTAAATTGTTTCTAAATTGCCAATTGACATGATTTAAAAGTTTTTTAAAAGTTAACTAAAATTACACAATTATCTATGCTTAAAATGATGTTAATATAGTAATAGTCTTGTTAATATTTTAGTGCTAATTTAAATTAAAATGTTGTAATTTAATACAGATGGTCTTCAAAAATAATGCATGATAACTCAAATGCCCTGTGAAGTGATTAAATTAAAAATAGATCCTATTACTGTTAGAAAATTGAGAAAATGTTTAAGCTATTTGATGTACAAGATCTGTTATAAGAAGATAGTCCTTTTTTGGATAGGGATGAGGGGGACTCACACTTTCACATCTTGCTGACGATAGTTCACATTGAAAATATATTTAACAAAGTGTCAGATTTAAATGCCCAAGCCAAAGTCAATAGCAATAGAATCAAGAGACCCAAATTATAACAAGCTATACACAAAGTGTACCTGTTATACTAGCAGTCCAGGGAACTAAGTGGGGAGGTATGGGATGAATGCTGGGAGCTATGGTGGAGGGAGGTCAACATTGGTGGTGGTGGAAATGGCCCTAATTCACTGTCACTATGTGGCTGAAATACAACTGTGAATGACTTGTAATTCCAATATATATATTTGTATGTATGTATGTATGTATATATATATATATATATATATATATATATATAGAGAGAGAGAGAGAGAGAGAGAGAGAGAGAGAGATGCCAGGTTGTGTCCTTTAAGCCCAGTTGATCTGTTCTGTCCCCATTTCTAGAAATCTACAAAATTTTTCTCTAACATACAGATGTTGAAGTAGTTGGTAAGGTGTAGAAATGGATAAGCTTTTTAACAAATTTCCAGTAGTTGCAAGTTTCTTGGTCAGTATTAAAATAGAATGTTTTAGAGAAGTTTTTTTTCACATGAGAACTTTTTCTAGATATGTAAGTAATAAATAGGGGCAGATACTTATAGTACTCTGAATGGGAGTATGTGACAAAGATTTGTCTTTCTTTCACTTAACCATGAGTGGAAAAATAAGATGTTTTATGGAATACAAATTTTTTTACAGACAAGTAAATAATCTTAAAAAGAAAGCTACAGAATTGAATATGGAAGGATGCTGGCATATGGTTTGTTCTCTGGTACAAGAATAAGTCCAACCTATCAAAATTAAAGAAGTTGTAAATTGCAGTCTCTGCTAATTATTTATTAATGATTTTCTCCCCAAAGTCAGAGATTTGGAGTAAATAGGCCTTTATTTCACAGGTCACTTTAAATTTTTTTGGAAATATTTAAGTAAAAATATCAAATCTGATTTTAGTATAGAAGGCTGGAGTAAGCTGATTGAAATACAAGTAGGACATTGAAAGGAAACTGGTAATTGGAGGGTTTTAGGTAAAGAAGAAAGACTTATGCTCTATAGAAAAAGAGAGCCAAGGAATTGACATGCTGAACCTCAGGAGACAAGATGGATGAATAAAAATTTCTGTCTCTAGCAAAATAATGATGAGGAAACTTCTACTAACTTCATAATGAGCTATCCCACGGGTTGAAAAAAGGAAGAAAAGTGTGAAACTCCCTAAGTGGAAGAGTGCCCACTAGTATTAGATGGGGAATGAGAATGGGAGACACCAGGAATGGAAGGTTCAATCTGAGCTGAAAGGCAGCAAACATTCGTAACTGATGCTATGTGCATTCTCACATATTTTGTGGGATGAGGCGGACATGATACTGTTTTATTAAAAATATTATTAGAAATATTACTCTCTTGTTTTGGAGACACCTAAAAATGCTCAAAATTATACATGACTCTATTCAGAGATCACTCCTGGTGATGCTCAAGAACCATATTTGATGCCAGAGATAAGCTAGGGTTAGCAATGTGCAAAGCAAGCACTTTACCCACTAAACTAAATCTCCAGTCCGAGAAATATTAATTTTGATTCTTCTTTGGTCTTTCCTTATTCTCTCCCTATATTTCAGCAATTCTGAATTTGGGATGAAGTGTTATCAAAAATAAAGATTAGACAGTAGTGTGGAAGAGATCAATTTATTTAATAAGGATATAGTAGTGGAAAGCACCGATCTTCATTCTGATTTTCTCAAGGACAGTGGTGTTTTAAAGGGAAATGTAGCTGGATCAAGTGAGAGCTGGAGCAGAGTAAAATTTTTTCAAAAAAAAATCCAGTAAGAAGATCGGTCAGTGTCAATATGATTAGGTCATGTATGTCTGCAAACTGGCATTTATCAAAGTTAGTATTCTACACTCCCTTAGAAACTGAGAGAAGGGATTCCATCTTGCGGATAATTGGATTTCAGAGGAAGGCTTTCCATTTTTGAGAAAAATGCTTCTGAGTTGTAAGAGATTGCTCATATGGAATAAAAAGTATTTACAAAGTCAGCATGCCTCATTTGTATAGAGCACTGGTTCCCACATCATACCCACAAATAACAACATCAAATATTTGAGGAAAGGAAAGGAAGGTCAGGCACCTGTAGGACTTATAAATTATTGGCTGGGATACCAAACTTATTTTCTGAGGAAGGGGATGTTTGAATCTCACACCTAGTAGTCATCAGTACCTGAAAGTTACTCCTGGCTCTATGCTCAGGATCACTGCTGATAGTATACTGTGAATCATTTTGGGACAGCCTTACACAGGCAAGGGCTCTAACCCCTGTACTATGTCTCCTGGACCAAGAAAACAAAATTCTTCGGTCAAGTCTTCATTTTCTACATTGGAATTCAAGAGGAGCAAAGGGACTGCATCATCACAGGGAAGTGAAGTCTGTGTTAAGAATTCTGCCAAAATTTGCTACCAAAACTTGCTAAATTCTCTCAAAATCAAGGTTGAAAGATGGAGACATTCAGGCTAAGATGTATTGTGCTTTCAGTATCAACAGGCATAAAACCAATGCTGCAGAAAGCCTGTGCTCTTGGAGTACTGAAAAACTTAGGAGAGAACTAAACTTCTGATGTTTACTCTTTAAATCTACTGACTGCCCTTGGGGCGAGAGAGAGAGAGAGAGAGAGAGAGAGAGCAATGCTAAGGCATTTGCCATGCACGTTGCTACGTTGCTGACCCAGGACGGACCAGGGTTCAATTCCCATCATTTCATATGGTCAGCCAAGCCTGCCAGAATCAATTTCTGTGTGCAGAGTTAGGAGTAGCCCCTGAGCGCCACCAGGTGTGGCCCCAAAACAAACAACCAAACAAAAAACCCCTCTGCCCTTAAATTCTCAAGATGGGAGTTTATAGAGTGTGAAGAGGTCAAATTACCTTTTTGTGAGAATATAATAGTAATATTATGCAAGTTGAAACCTTGAAGGTGGGAACACTGAATAAATAATCTTGGCTGAAGTTTTGGCATGTTTGCTGCTATCTATCTTAGGGTTTATAAACTTATCCCCACTATGAGCTGAATGAATTAGGCAATGGTCTTCGTCTAATAAATTGTGTATCAGAATTCAATACTTTGGGAGAGATAGGAGCATTGACTTCTAGTTCAAAAGAACAAGATATCCCAAGAAGTGCTTATATTTCTGAAGAAAAAGTATACCTTAAACTATAATACAAGCAAAGATATTTGGAAAAAGCATTATTGGTATAAATAAATAATCAAACTATAAAAATAACAAGTCTGCAAACAAGATGTGCAGGCTTGAACAACCAAATATAAAAAAGTGCATGTTGAGATAGCAGGCTGTTGGGGAAAGAATATTGGAAGGAACCTGAAAACATTGTGGTGGAAGGTTTACACTGATGGTGGGGTTGATACTGAAATATTGTATCTTTAAAACTCAACCATGAATAACTTTATAAATCATAATGATTAAAGAATTTGGGGGCCAGAGTGATGGTGCAGCAGTAGGGTGTTTGCCTTTTACATAGCTGATATAGGACTGACTGAAGTTGGATACTCCAGCATTCTGTATGGTCACCCGAGTCAGGAGCAATTTCTGAGTGCATAGCCAGGAGTAGCCCCTGAGTGTCACCGGGTGTGCCCCCCCAAAATCATAATGATTAAAGAATTTAAAGATACAGAAATTTAAAAGTTTAAAATATTCTTTGTAGAACAGAAATATGATATAATAGACAGTATATCCCTGCTTAGTTTCAGGCACTATATATGGTCCTTTGAGTACTATTGGATGTGGCCCCCCAAATCTCAAAAATTTAATATTGAGAAAATTTTCTGTATGTCTTAAGTATTTATTGAAAAGGAAACTTTAAGAGGTAAGATAAGAAAAATGAAGATGGACAGAAAAGTGATAATGCCCAGAATAATGCACACAAATAAGAGAAGAAAAAACTACAGGAAACGAGAATATTTAGATATACAAAGAATGAATTTTAAAAAAATGTTAAACTTTTGGGTCCCAGAGATATAATTTAATGGGTTAATTACATACTTTGTATACAGGAGTCCTAGGTTTGATCCCTGTCACCATATGGTGCCCTGAGCACCACAAAAGGTGACTGCCAAGCACTGAGCCAAGTAGAACCTGAGCATTCCTAGGAAAACCCAAATCTCTCTCCCCCAAAACTAAGTGTTACATATTGAAAGGATCCACGAAGAATACGAGAAGAGGGTACATGTTTTGGAAAATCACATCTAATCTTATTAAAGTGAATTAAAGTATGCAAAGATAACGTTTTTAGTATACATGCCTAAATTTATTGATTATTTATTTTTATGAAAGTAAAACAATGCTTTATTATAAATAAATCTACAAAGGAACAACTAGTAACCGATCCATCAATATAATTCTAAATATGCTAATAAATCAATAATATAGCTACTGTTACAAGAATTATAATCAGAGTTAAAGATGTATCTAGGTACTGTATCTTCAAATATTTATGTTGTTGTTGTAATAGTTTTCACTATTTTTTTATGACCAATGTGAATTACAAATCTTTCACAGTTATACTTAAGGTACAAAGTGACAGAGAATTAGGGGTATTCCCACCACCAGGGTTGTCCTCTGTCAACCCCTGTTCCCAGCATGCATCCCATACCTCACGACTTTTGAATCTGGACTGTAGTGTAGCCAATCTCTTTTGTATATAACTTTATGTAGTAAACTTATGTAATATGGTTATGTAGTAACTTTATATAGTACGTGGGTATCTTGTTTCTGTTGTTGATGACTTTGGGTTTGGTGTTTGGGTCTGATAATTTTTTATGATAAGATAAAACCAGAAGGCACTCCATCCTTGATATGCGCAAAAACCAAGATTTATAATTCCAGAGATCTGACTTTGACGGCTGTGCCTGAGCAGAATTCCTGAAACCATAAGGAAAGACTATACCCTAGGATTCATCCTAGTATCTGTGCAAAAACCAAGATCACTAATTACAAAAGACTGACTACAACAACCATGAAGGAGCAGAACTCCTAGAACCATAAAGAAGGAATCGATCCTAGACACTGTCCAATGACCTGTGCAAATACCAAGATCTCCAATTACAGAGGGTTGATTTTGTCAGCCACAACTGAGCAGAATGTTTCTTGGCATCAATGAACATGTCCAGAGCCTGTAGTCCAGGGGTCTCAAACTCAATTTACCTGGGGGCCACAGGAGGCAAAGTCGGGGTGAGGCAGGGCCACATAAGGGATTTCACTTACCGAATATTCGCAATAAAAAATTGTATTAGTAAGAAAAAATCGCAAAAAATCGCATTAAACATTTGCATACCCCGAATGGAACTGCTCGAGGTATGTGAATGTTTAATGCGATTTTTTTCTTACTAATGCAAATAATCACGAATACTGCGATATTTGAGGCTGGCCTCGGGTCACAAAATGTTGTAGAGAGGGCTGCAAACTGCCCGCGGGCCAAGAGTTTGAGACCCCTGCTGTAGTCGTTCCCGTGACAATATGCTTCAAGAGTGGAGAAACCTGGTATCTTTTAGGCCAAGGAAATTCCCTTTCTAATTTCCCCAATACTTACTGTGCTTATGAAAAACAAACAAACAAACTTTGCCACACCAACCCTCCTTCCCCCACCATTTTTTTCCCTTTTTCTTGCTGGTGTTTATTTTTGCTGTCATGTTTCTTGTCAGTGCCTGGTTGTTTTCTTTTTTTCTCTTCTTTTTTTTTCTCCTTTTAAATTAATATTGATAGCTCCTAGACAGACCCCTCTCAGCATTCTTTCTTTCTTTTTCCTTTTATTTCCTTTCTTTTTCACAACAGAACCACAGGACTTGCATCATCTTGTTTTTTGCCTCATAAATGGCGGGGGGAAAGTGTATGGTACCAGGAGCAAAGATAAACTTTTAAACATAAAAAATGATAACTGATATCAGACTGAGGAAGAAGAATCAAATAAAAGTCATAATTTTAATACCATTTTACACCACTGCATGTTTTTTTAAAAAATTCTTTATTTAAAGCACTGTGATTTACAAAGTTATTCATAATTGAGCTTTAGACATATAATGTTCCAACAACACCTACCCAACTGCCAGTGTCAACCTCCTTCTACCAATGTTCCAAGTTCCTTCCCATACCTGCCTCCAACCAACCTGCCATCCTGATAGGCACTTTTTAAAGTTTGGCTATTAAAGCTTGATTTCAGTATTATTGGCTCTGTGGATACTTAGCCTCATCCTTCTTAACACCACTGTTGTACCTGAATCCTTAATCTCTGACCCATTATTTCTCATCTGCCTTTTGCCCTATATTCTTTCTGTCTCAATATACTCTGATACTGAGAGTGATTTAGGCAACCCCCTTCAAACCATTGCCTTCCCTTATACAGTTATACTAGATCAGTGGTCAGCAAGCCGCGGTTCACGAGCTACATGCAGCCCTTTACATTTTTTAATGTGGCTCTTCTGTGTGCCAGGCGGCCGCTCCAGGAGTTAGGACTCTGCTCCTAGTCTCTGTCATGTGCGCCCTGTGTGACTCCTAAAATAAATTTCAATTGTGGTTTTGGCGAGATTTGACTCAGTTGAAAAAAAAGGTTGCCCACCACTGTACTATATGCTATATATATATATACACACACACACATATATGTATTTACTCTAGTATAAGCTGACCCGAGTATAAGCCAACCCCCTTAATTTTACCCTAAAAACTGGAAAAACTTAGTGACTCTAGTATAAGCCGAGGTGGAAAATGCAGCAGCCACTGGTAAATTTCAAAAATATAAATATATATCCAAAACAATTACAATGATTGATGAATCAGCAGGTTAAATGTTTTTCAATATTTATTGCTAAAGAAAAACTGCAAACTAGCAACAGTAACTTTAAAACTTTAAAGTGCAAAAACTATAGCTTAACAGGTAATCTAACTAAATAACAAAGGTTAAAATCCTTCAAAACTAGATTCCTCCTCCTCATCATCTCTATGTCCAAACATAGCTTCAGCTGTATCTGATGTGAGGGTATCAGCATAGACATTGTCATCATCACTGAGTTCTCAGATACCATCATCACTGCTGTTGGTCTCATATAAAGTGCAGAATATTGTGGGTTAAATCGTTCAGTGGCATACAGTTCAGTTCAGCCTTTGTCATTAGAATCATATGATCAAAGGCTCCTTTGAGGTCTAGATCTTGCATTCTACCTATGTTTTCTTCAGTGTATGCTTTATAGTCTGTTCTGACATCTTGGATCCACTTTGAGATAACTTTTATGTAAGGTATGAGATATATGTGTCCAGCTTTAATTCCCTACATGTGCTTATCCAATTGCCCCAATATCATTTGTTGAAGAGGCTGCCTTTATCCCATTTCATATTCTCAGCTCCTTTGTTAAAGATTAGGTGACCATATACATGGGAGAGAGGTTATCAATGGATATTATTTCCTGGTCCATTTTTTTTATAGAGAACGTCTTTATTACAGAACTATGTTGTTTTGTAGTACAGTTCCAAGATAAGTAATACAATGCCTCCCAGTTTTGTATTTTCAGTATTGTTTTGGGTGCTTGGGGTCTTTTATTTTTTTTTTTTTTTTTTTTTTTGGTTTTTGGGCCACACCCGGTGACGCTCAGGGGTTACTCCTGGCTATGCGCTCAGAAGTCGCTCCTGGCTTGGGGGACCATATGGGACGCCGGGGGATCGAACCGCGGTCCGTCTCCTAGGCTAGCGCAGGTAAGGCTTACCTTACCTCCAGCGCCACCGCCCGGCCCCGCTTGGGGTCTTTTATGATTCTATAAAAACCAAATTTTATATAACTGTTCTAAACCCTTGAAGAATGTTGTCTGAATCTGGATAGAGATTATGTTAGTCTATACAGTAGTTTAAGCAATATGATCATTTTAAAAAATTGACAATTCTGATCTATGTGCATTAAATGTTTTTACATTTCCTAAGGACTTCAATTTCTTAAGTGTTTTAAAATTTTACTGGTACAGATTTCTGATCTCTTTTGTTAAGTTAATCCTGTGTACCTGATGATTTTTGGACACTTTTAAATGGGGCAGACTTTTGATCTCTTTCTCCTCTGATTCATTTTTTGTATATAGGAATGCAATCAATTTTGGAGTATTGATATTTTGCCAGTCACTTTGATGGCTTATTGTTTCTAGGAGCCTTTTTGTGAACTCTTTAGAGTCTTCAATGTATATCAGAATGCTATCTGCATATAGAATAATCTTACTTCCTCTTTTCCAATTTGGATACCTTTGATTTCCTTCTCTTGCCTGATTGCTATTGCTAGGATTTCTAGTATGATGTTGAGTAAGAGTGAAAACAATGAACATTCTTGCCTTGTGCCTGATATCAGCAGGAATGCTTTTAGCTTTTCACCATAATGAATAATATTGGCTATAATAGATAGCAATCACTATCTTGAGGATGAGTTTTTTCACCCCTATATTTCACTGAGTTTTTTTTAATGATGAATGGGTGTTTGTATTTGTCAGATGTTTTCTGTGCATCAATTGATATGATTATGTAATTTTACCTTCACTTTTACTGATGTGTATGATGATTGATTTGTGTATGTTGAAAATTTCTTGCATCCCTGAGATAACTCCCCCATAATGGTGTATGGTATTTTTAATTTACTGTTTGCTAAGATATTTTTGAGGATTTTTACATCAATGTTTATCAAGGATATTGGTCTGAAATATTCTTTTCCGGTTGTATATCTGTCAGCTTTTGTATCAGCTCAGTAGGTGTTAGTGAGAATTCCTATTTCTTCAATATTTTGGAAGAGTTTAAGCATCAAAGGGAGTAAATCTTCTCTGAAGGTTTGATATTACTCTCCCATCAACACATCTGGTCCTGGACTTTTATTTTTGGTAAGATACTTCATTTCTGTTTCCATTTCCTTAGTTGTGTCTGGCCTGTGCAGGCCATATCCTTCCTCCCCGTTCAGTTTTAGGAGATTGCATGTTTCTAGAATTTTGTTCATTTCTTTTAGATTCTCTATCTTAACAGAATAAAGTTGTTCATAGTAAAATATCTTGATGTCTTGAAATTCTGGGAGTTATGATTCCTCTGCTTTCATTTCTGATCCAATTAGTTTGAGCACTCTGTTTTTTGCTTCATGATTCTTCTTGATGGTTTGTCTATCTTGCTTATTCTTTTAAAGAACCAGCTCCTGGTTTAATTCATTCCTTGTATTGTTTTCTTGGTTTGTGTACCTTTATTTAAGCTCTGGTTTTATTTTATTTATTTATTTATTTATTTTTGGTTTTTGGGCCACACCCGGTAACGCTCAGGAGTTACTCCTGGCTATCCGCTCAGAAGTCGCTCCTGGCTTCTTGGGGGACCATATGGGAAACCGGGGGATCGAACCGCGGTCCATCCAAGGCTAGCGCAGGCAAGGCAGGCACCTTACCTCTAGCGCCACCGCCCGGCCCCAAGCTCTGGTTTTAATCATTACTGGTTCTCTTATCTTTTCTTCTTTTTTCATTATGTAGGCCTGTAATGCAGTAAGTTTCTAACAATTATTGCAGTTGCTATGTTCTATAAATTTTGCTAAATTGTTTCTTCATGATCATTAGTCTCAAGGAATCTTTTAGTGTCTTCTTTGATTTCCGTTTTGATCCAGCTATTAAGTAGCATGTTGTTCAGCCACTATTTGTTAGAATTTATCCACATCTTTTTTGGGTCTTTTTTGGTGGGGGGCACACCTGGTCACGCTCAGGGCTTACTCCTTGCTATGTGCTCAGAAATCGCTCCTGGCTTGGAGGACCATATGGGATGCCAGGGATCAAACCAAGGTCCGTCCTGGGTCAGCCACGTACAAGGCAAACACTCTACCACTGTGCCATCGCTCCAGCCCCTGTTTGTTTATTTGGGAAGGCACACCTGGTGGTGTTCAGGGGATACTTCTTTCTCTACACTTAGGTGTCAATCCTGAAAGACTCTGGAGAACATATGGGATGTCAGGGATCGGACCTAGGTGGACTGCATGCAAGACAAATGCACTACTTGCTGTGCTATCACTCACCCACCTTCTCTATACCTTTTTATGGCCAATTTCTATCTCTGTGACATTATGTTCTGATAGGACACTTTGTATGATTCTTACGTTTGTGAATTTATATGTTAGATTATGTCCTAAAATGTAAGCTATCCTGAAGAATGTTCCATGTGCACTAGAGTACAATTTGTATTTTTGAGGATGGAAAGCCCTGTATAAATTTATTAGTCCCAGTTTTTCTAGTTCCTCTATTAAGAAGGACTACTGTGTCCTTTACTTACATTCTGCCTACTGGATCCTACAGTGGTGAGAATGTTGACATTTTTCACTATTTTTACATTTCCATTCCCCAATGCATATTTTAAACATTTAAAGAAAAAGCACATGTGAGTGCTCTGCCACTGGGTTATAACCCTGGGCACTATCTTAGGGGATCTAAATCTAATTCTGATGTGTTTTTAGCTTTCAATTGAAATAGGAAATATATACAAAATATACACAACATATGCCGCAGCTTAATGATTATTCACAGTGTGAATACACCCAACTAACTAACATCAGGATTTTAAAAAGCCAGAAATTACTAGTGCCCTAAAATTTCCCCTGGTGCATCTTTGTAGCCACTACTCTCACCATGGGTAGCTCTTACCCTGTTGTTTTGCAGTATAGATCACACTAGTTTTAATCCTTTGTATAAATATAATCTTCCAGGATGTGGGCCTCTTCTGTTCAACATTATGCTTATAACATTTAAATATATTGCTCTAACTAGCAGTAGTTTGTTAGTTTTCCTGCAGAATAATATGCTGCAATGTCGAATTATTCTACTGCTTCTCAGCATCTGAGTCGTTTCTAGTTGGGGAGTTTTTGAATAAAGCTGCTATGAACTTTCTAATAATTGTCTTTGGTGAAAACCTCTGTGTATTATTTTTGGTTATATTGCTAGGATTGAAATTTATGGCGTCGTAGGTTATTCATGGATATCTTTGAAAGAAACTGGCCCTGCTGAAAAGGTTTGCAAGGTTACAGCAATTTTAATTTTTACCAAAATGTAGAGGTTAGTCCCAATTGATCCAGTTCTTTCTCCACATTTTCTATAGTCTATTATTTCAATTTAAACATTCAGATAAATGTAACTTGATAAGTGTATTGTCATAGATGGTCAGGAAAGTGTCTCAGTGATAAAGTGCTTGTCTGGCCTACAGGAACTTGGGTTCATTCTCCAATGGCAAAAAAAAAGGGGACAGGAAAAAAATTTCCTAACTCCATATATCAAAAGTAGCTCCTGAGCATTGCATTGCTGGGTGTAGTCCAAGAAATTGACAATAAATAACTAAATTTTCATTACTATTACCACCATTGAATGCATTTACCTTTCCTACATTCACTTGTCATTGTGTTTTCTTCTTCTGTAATGTAATCTGTAAAATAGATTTTCTCAAATGGTTAGAAGAGCCACACTTACCTAAGTAGCTTGTGTTGAACAAAGCTGAACCGCTTTGAAATGTCCAATTTATATTGCCTATGAGTTTTAGTCAGGAAAGGGACTAGTCTTAACCAAAAATTTCACAGTTCATTTGAGAAAAAGGCTAAGAGACAGAGACAAAGACAGACAGACAGAGAAAAACAGAGAGAAAGGAGTACAAGCAAACCAACTTGCTTGAATGGTTGGTTCTTTTAAACTAGGTATATTGGAATAACAAAAACAATCCATAAACAAAAAATACAGGCTTGCCTCTTTCTAACATTCTCTGATTGGGATAGAAAACAAAGTAATGAGTTAAAATAGGGCCTAGGGAAATAACTCCAAGAACTGGAGCACATCCTATGAACCCAAAATTCAAACCCCGGCACTTCCTAATCTAAACAGTGCCAATAATAAATCTCAAGTGCCACCAGGTGTGCTCCCCACTAAAGCCAAAGTGAAAGATGCTTCTCTCTAACCCATACTATGTTCTCAGCACTCTGCTAAGCCCACATACTACAATATCAACAGAAGCTTATTCCATTAAGTTTATTTCTAACAGGGTAATGCAAAGACTCAGAAAAGGCAAGAATTTTCTCAAGGCACTAGCGTCATAGATTAGGAATCAAACTAGATCTTATTATATCAGCCCTCTCTATTATATCCTCAATTTATCCTTTTAAAGAAAAGGCTAACAGGCAATATGGCTGAGTCATGCCAGAAGACTCCTACCACTTCCTAGCTTTGTAAGCTTAAATAACTATGTCATTTGGCTGAGTGAGACTCAATTTCCTCTTACTAAAATAAAGAGATTATTCAAGGTTATCACTATAGGCCCCTTCAAAACCCGATTCTCTAATTTTAGACACATTTGCTTTCTACTACAAAGACCAATGCCATTAGAAGAACATTATTTGTCTGACTATTCCTGGTCTTCACTCATTTTGTGAGTCTTTCTTTGTTCACTGAATAGTTCACTGAAGGTCACTGAAATAACAACCCCTGTTCAATCTTCTTGATTTCTTTTAGGCTGAATTCAAATCTTCATACAGAACTCATCACATGGTTTATCACATGCTTAGGTGTCTCTCTCCACAATTGGCTTGAACTCCTAAGGATAGGGGTAATGCCTTAGTAAGCCATTGAGAGTCCCAGTACTCAGCACTGTTCATCACAAACTATTTAATGGGCTAATATAAAAATGAATTAATTGTACTTATAAGGTTGACAGAAACCTAAAGCTTAAACCTCTCTGATTACTTTTTGCTCCCCCTTATCTCAATTTCTCAAACCCCAAGAAAGTATGTGGTCACAAAATCCAACCTTTGGCCTGATTCCACACAGGACCTTAACAGTTTAAATTATGCCTCTGAATTTTTCCAAACTACAGTTTTTTAAAACAAAAAAAAAAAAACAACCTAGAAAGTCATACTCCAATTTTAATCATTAGCTAAAGTGGAAATGGTTGTGCATTCCAGGCATTTCCACTTGCAGACAAGTCAGACAGCACCTACCTTCTCTACAAAGCATCAAGAGGGGAGAAATGCTAGGTGAATGCTGAGCATAATCATAAGAGGTTGGAGGAGTTGAAATTTGACATGTCCACCATATATACTTTCCTTTTATCTGTTTATATCCATTTGAAAAATTTTATACATCGAGTACATTTCATACTTTCTGTTCTGAAATATGAGTTCACACTGCTCTTTTCCTCCACTAAACCAATTTCTATGCCTTAATTACCAAGAAGAGCCCCAAATCATTTCAGGCCATGGGTCTTCCACTTAGAGATAGTAATACCATTTCATTTCATTCCCCATACCTAGAAGACCCTTAATTCTGCTTTCCCTCTTCCAATTCAAGTCATTCAACACAGAAAATGTTATTGTCATTTGCCCTGCTTCAACCATTATATCTGAAGTTGGTTTTTCATACGTGGTCCATTTGAAGTAGAGCGCATTGGCCCAGGTCAGGTGTCCTTGGATATTAGGAAGCCTGATAGAAATACATAGAAAAAATAGCTAGTGGTCAGCTTCCACAGAGCCATATGCACAGATCTGAAATTCACCAAGAAATAAAGCTTTTAACGCTTGAGTTCTGGTCTAATTTCCATAAGATTTGTTTCCTGCTTTAAACGCGCAAGAAACAAAACTAGATCTCACTACAGTTATATCCTGAGAACCTCCGACAGGCCTGGTACATAGTGGGTTTTCAGTGCACCTTTCCTGAATCAATTACCATTTTACCTACCTGGAATCTTGTTCTGGGGTTTTATTTGAACTAGTTGTCAGCATGGAATGACTTCTGCATTCTCTCCTGGAAGTGGGTGAATTTCCATGGTGAGCAATTCCTCTATATACAGTTTGCAAATCATTTTGGGAACCTTCCAAATGAAAGGCACTGTATAAATATACCCTCCCACCAGCAGCCAGCCGGCTTTCCACCGGGACGCATTTGCATCACTTATGTACATAGTGTTTCATTTGGGGCATTGCTTTTATTTTTATGACCATAAAAGAAATATTCACAGTATGAACAATAATGTAAACTGCATTCAAGAAGATATATATTTGTATATTTTTATGATTCAAAACTTGAAAATCTGAAAGAAAAGCAGGCATGGCATTTTTTCTTTCTTGTTGCTGTGAGCTTTTTTCCTAGCATTCTTTATTATTTCTGAACTTTGTAGTGGAATTTTGCTGAAATGCTCAAGTCTTTGTCTGTACATCATTTGTGGGGTTGGGTTCAAATGAATGTTGTTGGCAAAAGACCTGAAAATGAAAGGTGTTTGATTTTGATTTTATTCATGCCTATAATAATAGTTTGCTTTGGCACTGCCTTTTTATGGATGGAGGCATCTTTAAGGAAAGAAAAAGTAAAGTAAGGAACCTTGCGTGTAAAATAGTTTCTAAAGAACTTAGCATAATAATGGGGACTTTCAGACATGGAAGAGACTTTGAAGAGATACATTTTCTTTTTATACCAAAAGGTGGGATGAGTTTGCAGAACATTGCTGGATAGCTAGCCCTTGAATTTATATCATACAGAAAATGTTTAATGAACTTGGAATAAATTGCGAAGAGTTAAATCAGAACCTCTATAAATTATGCATTTACTTACAGAGCATCATCTGCATACAAAAGATAAACTAAATTATAACTTTTTAATTTATACATTTCCAAGATTAATTAAATTCAAAATGGAATGATAGATCCCATTCCAGGCATAGTTTCTTGATATTCAATCTTAAGAATTTTATTAAAAAGAGAAGTTATGCTGAGTCTTCTGAGCCTTTTGTTTTAAAATGGAAAAACTTCTAAAAAGATAGATGAAATAAAAGGTTTGCTCACTTCACGGAGAAATCAGGTGAAATGTGGAAAATTAAATATAGGCTCCAATAGTTAAAGGCGAACTCAAAAACTAAATTCATTTCCTGTGTTCGCAATTTTCCTCCTGAAACACAAAGCCTGATATTTGTTCATTTTTACTGCTAAAACAATGAAAGTGAGGTTTGAAACCTTAGCTAAAAGGATAGTAACTTAGGAAATAGCTTCCTCGGGTTATTTGTAGCTTATAGAGTGAATGTTATTATAGTCTCCATCTCCTCATGCAGAATATTATTCTAGCTAAGCTGTAATTTCATACTCACAATAATACCAACTTTGTTTCATGAAAATGAATTTCTTACATAAAATGTCTTGGCATTCTTCTTTTTTTATTATTAGAAAACAAACCAGCATTTCCTTCACTTGAGAAAAGCTAGAAGCAAAGAATTGATCTGCAGCCATTTTTTACTACAAGCCCCATAATGCTTTGGATTATAGCCTACATTCCCCATACTTCTGCATCAAACTTAATGTTAACCATCCCATGTCTGGGAAGGCAAAAGAACAGAACATTTGAGAAGTATATAATAACATGCAAGATTTCTGCTTGAAGAGTAAGTTCTCAATGGCTGCTGTATCTTGAGATTTGTCTGCCTTCTTCTTGGGTAGAAAGAGTAGGAACAGGCTCACTCCTTTGGCATCCTGAATATACCGTCATCTGTTCTCCAACAAGTTGCCAAGGCATAATCTTCCATCACTACCTTGTGTAGCTTATCTTTGCCCCCCTTTTGAAGGGAGGTCAGTTTTATTCCATTTTTAACATCACAATACATTGCTTAATGCTTTAAACATCTGCAAATGTGAAATTGGTGAAGTAATTAAAATCCTTAATTAGATACACCTTGCAGCTGCTGTTAGTCTTAATTGGCAATAATGCAGCTACATTTTGTTCTGACACATATCTTGAGAAGAGTTAGAGCGAGAACTGAAGGAAGGCAAAAGGAAAATGCTCCCACACAGTTCAAGACAGTTCGCACAAAGAGGATCCCATGGCAACAAACAACAAGGCCCACAGTTGGCTCTGGAAGATCCAGGAATAGACAATGCTTCACCTCAGATTCAAACAACCGCGTCCTTTCCTGGGTCTAAAGAGAAATGCATCTCTTACTGTAGTTTGGAAATGATGGGATGCTCTCTCATCCCTTCCCCATGTCCTTAATACACTCCTCAAAGCTTTTGGATATGCTGTGGCCCATTCCAGAGTAGTTATTCAAAGTCCTGCTATGTGCAGAGTAATATACAATCCAGAAGAAGACTTGCATATAGAAGACTTGAATTTTGTTCTTTATCATATGGTTCTGTGGCTACAGCTTGGTTTTAAACCGACAAAGGAACTGAGAGAAGCCATGAGAAATTAACTGTTGACTAATTGTTGGCCACCTTGGAGACAAAACTTAACCCAATGCTAAAATTTGAGCCTACACCCAACAATTTTACTTCTAAACTTTGCTTGAGACAATTACATTTGTGTTCCTCAGGTCTAAAATTAGACAGCAGAAAGATGTGAATGGAGTTGAATATGTCCATGACCCGCTCTGAGGGAAGAATACATTTTTCCTTCCTCTCTGATCATCAATTTCCTCTGGATAAGGAAAAAACAGGGAGAAAAAAGAGAAGGACTGGCACACAGGGGGTTAATCTGGGCAACTTTTCTCCAGGGAAAGTAGGGAAACCCGCCTTATAGGTTTGAATTAGTTCTCTCCTCTTGGATAGAAAAATGCAATAAACTGCATTCAAATTCATTCGAATTCTGATCTAATTCCCTTTCCGGTGTCCCTTATGCAGTCTCTCCTGTGTTCGGAGTTTAGCTGGCATGGGTTTAACTCGCATTTTACTAAACATCTGCTTTTTCCTTTCATCTGCAATTATGTACCCCCAATTTTGTACCGCCAAGTTAAAGGAAGATAGAATTGCCTATGAGCAGTGAAGCTATGCCCATATATTGCTTTATCTTTGCTTTATTTGCCTTACATTTTGCACTACAAACATTAAAACAGTGACAACTTCTAAGGGCAGGGTAGGTTAGCTTGTCTCCATGGGGGCTGCTGGAGTGCAGGAGAAAGGGTCAAGAGTGGGGAGGAAAAGGTGTCAATTGGAAAAGTATTTGGCAGTCTTGTAAGTGCTTTGCACCTGCCTTGAAAATACTGTGGTTGCAGTGGAAATAGGAACACTCACTTCTGTAGGTCTGGCGACGCCAAGTGTGGTCCACGGACCGGCAGCAGAAAAATGGCCCACGGACCAACTGATGCCAAATGCAAGCAGGCTACACTCCAGACTCACTGAAACTGATGTGATGTATGTATGTGATTCTGCATGCGTTCAAGTTTGAGAGGAGCAGTTAACCCGGGTTGCTAGAAGGGGACAAGGAGCTCCAATTGTCTTAGCCAATTATTATATTAGCAAATCTTGCAAATTCGCAAGGCAATTCCGCGAATCCTTGTATTAGCATCTATCCTCATTTATTTGACTGATTCCTACTTGGTCCTCTTTTTCCTATCTCAACTCCCTCGCCCAATTCTGCGGCGAACGGAATGGTTATCCTAATATACATGGCCGGAGAGGCTTCCACCAACTCTTCTCAATGGCCCGCATTGCTTTCCACCCCCACCACACCCCCGCAGCCTTCCACCAGCACCCCTCTCCCAAGCCCCACTTTCCCAAGGAAAGACTTTTGCTCCTCCCCCAAACTGAAAGAGCGGCTGCGTGGAGGGTTCCAGCCCAAAGGGCTCGCAGTTTACATACCAATACAGATTCTAGCACTTGGCAAAACTGCCCTTTAGAAACAATTAACACCTTGCCAAGGGAGGTTTGTAAGGAAGCGCCCCATCACTTTTGAAATTCTGCTTAAAGTGTGTATGTGTGTGTGTGTGTGTGTGTGTGTGTGAGAGAGAGAGAGAGAGAGAGAGAGAGAGAGAGAGAGAGGGGGGGGGGAGAGGAGAGGGAGAGGAGAGAGGAGAGCAGAGAGAGGGAGAGAGAGAAGAGAGAAGAGAGAGAGAGGAGAGCAGAGAGAGGGAGAGAGAGAGGAGAGAGCAGAGAGAGGGAGAGAGAGAGGAGAGAGCAGAGAGAGGGAGAGAGAGAGGAGAGAGCAGAGAGAGGGAGAGAGAGAGAGGAGAGAGAGAGCAGAGAGAGGGAGAGAGAGAGCGAAGATGAAGAGATCGCGCACAATAACAAATCTGCTCTAAAGAGAAGAACCGACAAGGAGGTTATTATGAGCGTGTCTGTTTGAAGATCGCTCTCTGTACCTTTCTGCTTCCTAGAGAAATAGAACCGTAATTCTAAAGTGGCTTAACGCAGGACTAGGTAAGCGTCCAGCGCAGATCTACTTTTGCCTGGGAGGGGAATTGCCCCTGATTCGAAGCCTTTCCCGGTCCTCTCCAAAAGATTCCCCGGTTCCCCTCCTTCCTCTTCAGTCTTCCGAAAACTAAAAACTCGCAAAGCGGTGGCGTTCGGTGGATGGGCTAGTACTAAAATATCCATTGGGTGGCAGTAACACTATCCTCTTTATGACTTGCAGCAAAGCCGAGAATGCATTCAATCAAATGAACCGATCTTGTAGAAACACTGGAATCATTTATGCATTGCAGTTTCTCTTTCTTGTTTTCGCTCCTTCTTCCCTGGGATATTTTGAGTGGATCGTGGCTCTTCATCAAGGTCTCCTGCTATTCGTGATGGGCTTGTCATTTTCGCTCAGGATTCGCATCGTTCAGGGCAAACGCGAAGCTGCCTTTTTTTCCCCCACTCTTTTTTGAAAAATCATTTTTGGGGGGGCTGCCGAAGAGAGCTAGGACCCAGGAGACACCTTCCCAAACAGCAGGGGCTGTGTGCTTTCACATAGCAGTACTGTACAAGGAAAACCCCGTCGGATCTGTTATTGCGGGATACTTGGGAAATATACATAAGATTCTTTCTTATGGCTGCATCCCGCATCTGGAAATTTTACTCGGGGACCAGGAAGATGTGAAAGGCTACACGTATAAAGAAGATTTGCCAGGAAGATTCTGAGTCTTGTCATAGAGCTTTCAGACTTCCTCACTTATTGGCCTTTTTTTCCCTTCCTTCTTCTTTTTCTTCTTAAAACAAAACAAAACAAAAAAAAAACAATTTTTTTCTTCCTCTTCTTTTTGTCCTCTCCTCGCACAGGCTCTCCTTTTCTATCAACCTCTTCTTTTTTTTTCCCTCTCCTAGTCTTCTTTTTTTTTTTTCTCCCCTGCTCTGCACCTGGATTGTATCTTTACCAAACAATCGGGCACTTTGAGAACTAACTGGAGGCAGTCTTGCAGGGAAGAGCTGTATGGAATTATCTGCTTTTATGGTGAACTTGGCATTTGTGAATGGGTATCTTGTTCGTGATACTAATTGCTAGCAAAAACCAGAAAAAGAACACAGGAGTAAAACGTGGATTTTTCTGAATACGCATTGTGATGACCAGCAATTACCTTACCGTCTGATATTCGGAGAAGAAAAAAATTGGAAGACTGTTGGGGGTAAGGTCATTTTCTCTATATGCAAACCCAGCAGTGGCATAAGCAAACTTGGGCGTTTGTAATGGGAATGGGTGACTCGGATGATTGCTGCATCGCATTGATGGCTGTGATGTGGCCGTTATTGGCACTGAATGGAATAACTGCAGTTGGGTGTGTTAGTGTGTGTGTGTTCTGCATGTGTGTGTATGTGGGTCTGTATTCTGAGTGTAGTTGAAAATAAATCAAAGCATTGCTTAGCCTTCCCCCCCCCCCTCCATTTTTTTTAATATGGAAGAGTGTCTTGAATTAATTCTGGGCAGACACTCTTTTGTTTGGATGCAATATTTGTTGCTCCTGTTTTCTGGAAGGGGAAGTATCAGTAAAAGGAACACTTGCCAAAGAAACCTATTTTAAATGAAACGAGCTACTCTTATGCATTAAAAGAAATATGTTTTCAACTCAGTGCAGCATTCTGCTGCATTTCCCAGCCGCAATGGGACCAGGGACTTCCCACTTGTCAAGTTCTTAAACTTTAAGGTGTTAATCACTGTTAATTGTTCTCTGGGTTGTGGTTATTGGAGAGTATTAAGTGCCCTGGGCTACTTTTTTTTATCAGCTGGTTTGGCGTTTAGAATGAAGGGAAAAAGAGAAAAAGAAAAGCTGAACATGATCATCACAACAGAGAATTGCACAATGTAAAGTATCACCATAATGCTTTATTTCTCAACTGCCCAACAATTTATTTCCCCCAAATCCCAAAGAGCTGAAGCTGCGACCCACGTGCAGAGGAGTGGAAGGTCTGGAAGCAGAGACAATCCTTTTATTGCAATGCAGCCAGCTTTGGAAATGCAAGCAATTACCCACTTCCCTTAACTCCAGTTAAAGACGTGTCCTCTTTGCGTTCTCCATTTCACCCTTTCTGTCAAAAGTTAGAGACAAGAGCCAGAACGATGCTTCAGAATATTTTGCCTGGGAAATAGGATAAAAGAAAATCAATGTTGATGACGCGGTTCAGTGCACTGTACTGCAATGCTAAAGTCCCATATTCAGTCCCTCTGATGAGAGAACCGAGTATTTGCCTGTGTTATTAAATCTTACCTGGTAGATTGATCTGAAGGATGGGAAGAAGAGATGTGGATATGTAGGAAGATGGATGGAAGTCGTGCATAATCGGTGATTATGTAACTTCATTACATCAGCGAGCCTCAGTCAAGGATAGTGAGATGAAATGATTGTATAGAGGGAGACTCCATCACCGTTAACTTTTAAGAGCTAACCAAGGAGGAGGAGGAGGAGGGCAGATCAAGATTAGCTCCAAGGGTCCTGTGTGCCCTGCTCTCTGGAGCGAATTCAGCATGACTTTTCTCATAGTGAGTTTCCAAGGGACAGCAGATCAGATAAGCTTTAAGGCTGGACGGGAACAATTTTAGCCACACCCGCAGGGAGTCCAAATGAGTCCGCAATGTTTCACAAGTGCCCCATTGAGTAAATGGGCTGACGGTTCTAGCCAAGGTCACAGTTCTGTATCCTGATTGAAATAAGTGACCCCAACTGGGCAGAAAGTTAAATCCATTCAAATGAGAACTGAATGGCAGGACTATTCCCGGGTCCTCCCTTGCATTTTTCCTTGGTAGAGCTTTATGCAGATTTCAGCCCGGTGGTTCCCTCATTAAAGTGATTGCTTCCACAGTGTGTCAGAAACAGGAGCTATGGTACCTTTCTCTTTGCCTGGAAAACATCTTTCTGGACCATTTTAAACCCCTGGGAAAAGAGAAGTCCAAACCTTCAAAGGCTCTTTAATATTGTGTTAAGCTAAAAAATAAATGGCCATGGATTCATTCTTAATACAAATCCCAGAAATAAAGAGCAATCCATTTGTCAAGTTGCACATATTGAATGGCTTAAAAGACATGTTGCAGCCGCCTGTGACTTTTTACTGTGAGGCATGTATTGGGCTCACTGTACAATGGAGGGAATGCTGCAGAATAAAAGACTTCTCCCCTGACGTTTGATTTGGAGTTCTGACTTTTAAAAAGAAGATACGAATCACCTCCTTTTGGCCTTCTACTATTTTAGGATACATTTCCCCCTCGATATATTTCCTTAGCTGGAACTCTTGTCGGAATCCTGACCCTGTTGAATTAAAACATTGTCTGTTAGCTGTGCTGTTTCCTACTCCACTTCATATACATTTTATAAAGAAGACTAAAGGGCTCTTCTGACACAAAGATGAAATGATTCTTTCTGGCTTGGGCTATCATTACTATGTTTTTGTCCCATGAACCTAGGCATAGGCTGTTAAACATGCACCAAGTAACTTTGAAAAGAAGCTTTCTGCCTCCCACCCCAATGAGAACAGAGGCATGGTGGAATGAGATGTCGAACCCCAATATTTTAGGTGACTTTCTTATTTCTGCAGAACATGCCCAAACATTGATATATGGTGCCAGTGGATTTGGAGGCTTGGTTTTCATATTGTGTAGGAAATTGAATGTGAAGTTAAGTCCTGATTTCTTCCTTCAGGGGTCAGAGTAACTCTACGGCTGTTTCTAGACTGTTGTCTTCAACTATAAGCAGAAATAGACTGCAATTTTTTAAGTGCTCCTTATTTTAATATTTTATAAACGACTTCCTCAGTTGTTTGCTCCTATAAGTCATATTCATGTCACCAAATATGGTACATTCTAGAGATTTTACAAGCTCAGGATGGGATAGAAAATGGAAAAGTCGTTTTTTTTTTTTAAGACTCGGACCATGAAACATACACCTACATTCAATTGCTCTTCTGTTAGTTGAAAACTGCCTAGAATCAAATTAGCACAGACAGCTTTGATCATTTTAATGGCAATTTATAACCTGTTACCTTCTCTTGAAGAGGATTATGTAACAAAGATGGGTTATGACATTTTCCCCCTAAGTATCCTACACATCAATAATTAAAGGCTTTCCTTAGTGAGAAAGCATTTTTATGGCAGTGCATGATTTTAAGCAAAATATTTATTTCTCTATATTCTTGCCATTTTTCAGCCCAAATTATGCTACCACATTAGAAAATATTGAGGAAAATAGAAGACCATTAATTAGCAGGGAAAGGACTAATTTTATTTTCTGACCAGTTGCTTCAGCCGAGTCAGGAGATTTAGCTGATAATAAACACAGTATTCTTACAGCTAGAGAAAACATTTTAAGAATATTTCATTCTGTTAGGTTTGTAATGTGTGTGAACAATTTCATTGATGTAATGATTATTAGATAAAATGCTTTCCAGAGCAAATGAACTTTTCGGATTAATTTAAGATTGCTATTTCAGAAGCTTTTATTTAGTCTGCCCCACACTGGCGTTTATGATATACTTTGCCTTGCAACAGATATGATCTGTAACATTTGACAAATCTTGTGTTTTTATAAAGCAATTTGTGGCAACCAACGAACACAAGTGTTGATTAATCTGATTCAAAAGTAGCAAGTTTTCTGGTAATGCTCAAGTTATAAAGCATAATTATAATGGCACTATTTGGGTAGCTCTAGATAAGGCCACGTCAGCATTTTTATTATTAAATTCCAATTCTGTTTTCATTAGTTATATCAGGAATCTCCAAAAGGAAGGTACTCAGCTCCTTGAGACATACCAGGCACTAAAGAATTCTGGGCTGAGTTAGAGGATCTGCCATCCACTTCAGGTAGTTCTTACTGCCCTTCTGACTTGACCCCACATTTTCCATCTCAGAATTCAGAACAGTTGTGAACAGAAAGAAAAGAACTACATTACTGCCTTTAAGAAAAAGGTGATGTATGTCTAGGTGCTTATCATTATGCTTTACCTCAGGAAAATATGGAAGAATTACTGTTGATTTTTAGGATTACACCCAATCTTTTGAACGTAACATGCTTTATTTTTTCAGCATGCCCTTTATTGTAAAGTTTTATATAGGCCATTTCTAGAACTAATACTAGTTGGCCAGTATGCTATATTGTTCGGTGAATAACACTGTCCAATTAGAAGCTGTGACTGCTAACTTTTGCTCAGATTTTTTTAGCAGCAATCATGGGGTTGTATGTCTCTTAGTACTTTTAAAAATAATTGCTTTTCAATGACACTCAGAGAATGGGTACTACAGCTGTGTGTGTGTGTGTGTGTGTGTGTGTGTGTGTGTGTGTGTGTGGGTGGTGTTGGAGCAGGGGGCCAGGGGTATGAAGTTGATTTTTCAAAACGATCTGAGTACTCACCCCTCTCTTTAGTACCAAGAATGCACAAACAAATGTTCACAGACTTGATACAATTAAATTGGCTTCATCGACCAACAAGGTATTCACATCTATCATTTTTATCAACAAAAAAAATTAGTGTGGATAAAGGGTAATAGAGGGCAGCATGTGTTAGGGTATAAAGATAACAGTTCAACTTGAAATTTGCTGGTTGCAATAATTACTAATGTTCTTTAGGGGGAAGCAATCCCCCATGTGTGCCTACTAATTCTGCATTTCTTTAATGTTCTCATATTTGAACCTTAATCATGATTTTGTATTTATATGTACATGTATGAGAAGGATGTAGTTAGTGATACGTCCTTACATGAATGTTTTAAAGTAATTGGATAATCATGTGGGAAAGTATTTTTTTTAAATGTAGTTCAGGTAGAATCAGAAAGTGAAAAAATTCATCCTGTTCATAAAAGTCAATATGTATGGACTTAAACTTTTCTGCTATCGAATAACTTCCTCTTTCAAACATTGCAGTGGTCTTTTTAATCTTGTCTCCCCAATATTTCTTTACTTCATATACATTTGATCATGTATGTTTATCTTACTTCAGTGATGCCTGAGAATAGCAAGTCTTTTCCTGCTTAGATTTAAAAATAGATATTCCTTAATCTCCAGAAAATGCTTGAGTTTGCTCAAGTGGATTTATGAAGGAATATTATAGGAATGTAGACAAGCTTGTTTGTTTGACAAATTCTGCTAATCACCTTACAGATAGGCTTTTAATTTTCGCCCAGAAAATGCCACCCTGGAGTATCTTACAGTGTGATAACATTTTATTACAGGCCAACCACACAGTGCAATGGACTTTCCCTTGGTAATTACCCTGACCATTGGTTTACAGTGGAAGAGCCTTAATTGACATGATTTTTTGGTCCCCCAGTTTAGAAACAATATTCACTTTCCACAGCTCTAAAACTCTTATGGCTTTTTGCTTTAAAGAAAGAATGACTTACTGGCCTGAGTTGCTTTCCTATCACACAATCTGAAATTGCTGAGCAGTGAACTGTGAATAAAGCAAAGGGAGAAAGCATAGCACTTTAATATTTTTCTCCTGAAAATTTGCTTCTTACTGTTTTCATATTACATTAAAAGTAGTATTTTTTTCCATGACAAGCTATTCTTAAGGTATGCTACAGTTCATACACAGAATCTACAATAAATGACATTAAGTGAGCTATTTTGGTCATATAAGAGCTCTATGTTTAAGTATATATACTTTAGAGTAAAGTCAGATTGTATATTGTAATAATTTCTTCACCAGAAAATTGTGTATGGAGTTTGGATCGTCAAAAAATGAAATGGACTGTGAATTGTGATCATATAATTATATACTTTCACTCTTTCAATATGTTTGTAAATTATGTAGTTTATGCTTTATGTGACTATAATTATAATAAATCACTATATACTCATAAAATTATTCATAGTGGTTTATTTTCTCCTGGCCTGAACAAAGTGAGTTAATTGATAGGTTCTTACCCTATAAATGTTTACATGTAATACAACTGTGACTTAGTATCATAATCTTTATCACTTTCTGATCTGATGGCACCCTGTTTAATAAAATTAATTGGAAAACCACTTAATCATAATTTTATATTTACTGTCAGATGTTTGAGAAAATGAATACTGATAAAAATAAGTTAGTATGGATACGATATTTTTGAAAATGAATTTGATTCTACATACCCACAACAGATCAAATTAATTGTCTTGAAAAACACCTATGTAGAAATTTGGATTTATGATATATATTGGTTTTTTTTTTTGTTTTTGGGTCACACCTGGTGACACAGACACCTTACCACTTGCGCCACTGCTCCAGCCCCATATGCTATATATTGTTTTGTGTAATCTGATGTTAGATTCTGTAGTTCTGGCAAACAAAAGACCAAAATGTCTTTAGCCAATGTACCTGAATTCTGTTGCTCATTCACACAAAATGAAATGGAATATCATATAGTTATGATATGTGGATCAAAGAAGTTGATTATTGGAATGGATAATCCAAAGTATCTAATTTTCTACAAGCATACACATATAAGTTTCAACATAGAAAAGTATTTCTGATTATAGGATTCAATTAAAATTATAGCTTGTGAATTTACATGGTTCGATATTATAAAATACTTGTCTTTTTTAAAAGATAAAAATAGAAAATTATTTTTATTTAGTCAAAATGGAACAAATTTGCTATAACTGTAGCAAGCTGTGGGACAGAGCTATAAAGCTCATCAATAGAAGATATGGCTCATGTGTAAGGCCTTGGATTCAATCCCTGCACCACTTGTCTAAGCTTCACACCTCAGGACCACAGAAACTTGCCATACTTCACAAAAATTGTAGCAAGAGATTGTTATGATAGCCTCACAACAATATAATGAACTTTAGCAGAGTGTAAGAGTAAAGATGCCCACTATATTATTTTTAGTCAACAAGGAAATTTTAATGGGAGAAATGAAGATAAATTCCTATGTTCTGCCAATTTGTTGGCTCTCCTGTAGGTATAATTCTGGTTTCTTGAGTTCAGCCTTCAATTGAATAATTTAGTGACAAAGCAATATGTATGTCCTGGCATAAGATTTTTTTTAAGTAAGTATACACTGGCCAGTGAGCTAGTACAGCATGGACATAGCTTGCTTTGCATACTGTTCAATCCCTGGCACCACATATGTTACCCTGAGCCCACCAAAAGTAATCCTGGGGTACAAAACTTGAAGTACCCCTGAGCACTGATGGATGTCACCTTTCCCCCCAAAAGTATGTAGCTTAAAATAAGTAAGTGTTCTTGTGAGAATACTTTCAACTTTTCTCATCATTTGGCCTCTAGCTCACTTTATTGACCAATGATCCATTACATGCTTTCCCTTCAGAATTTGTGGCCTTGATTTTTTTCCCTCTATGCACATTCAGCCATTCTTGACTTTGATCTTTGGGGACATCATTCAGGGAGAGCTAGGAAAAATGAAATACTGGTGAGACCTTTCTTTTTCTATATTGTTCTTTTCCTCCTTAGCTTTGTTGCTCCAAGTCCAAGGGAAACTGCTCTGTTTGTTCGTTTGTTTTCTGGGGAGGGAGTGGTTCTCAGTTTTTACTCCTGGCTCTATCTTTAGAGATCACTATTGGCATTATTTGGGGACCATATAGGGTGCTGAATATTGAATCAGGTTTGGTGTGCAAAACAAATGCCCTACCTATTTTACTTCTACCCTGGGACCTCTTCTGTGGAGTCCTTTGTTTTCTACTGTCCTGCGTCTGCCTCCCTAGACATCCTGGCATTTGGTACTATTATCATGGCCTTGCTATTCATGCTGTTTTCTTGATTCCTGTCTAAAGTCAGTCAAATTGGCATCTTCAACCTCTGTCTAGTGGGATCTGTGGACAGAGAATGAGACAAATTGATAAATAAGGAGATGGACAAACAAATAAAGGCTATTTAAGCTTTAGGGTCATAGGCAACCCTGAGTGAGTTTATAGATTACTCATTTATTCAATGCAATATCAGCCCCCACCTTGGATCCCAACACATGAATCATTGCTAAAATTGACAGTGACACTGAAGACAGGAAGCACTTCAACATTCAATGGCTACATAAAGAGAGGAGGCTGAGGTATTGCACATGGGCAATTAGCAGGTTCCCTTAAAGCATAAAGTCATGAATTTATGATTGTTTTCACATCTGTTGCTCTCTAGAATACCCTATCTTCATTTAGTCTTGCCAAAGCACTTTTTTTGCTTGCCCTATAATATATTCTATTATTTCCTGAGCTCAAGTCATTGTATCCTAAAAGACCTAAACTGTTTTTCCAATCTGTTATGTGGATAATGTTTCAGTTTCTAAAGTTATCTACCATGGTTATCTCTAAGTGTCGCTCGCTCATGTTGATCCCACTTTGAAGAGTTGGTATCTTGAACCTTGTCTCTTACAGCGCAGGGTGTGATTGACAGCTTTGGTAGTCCTGAACAAGGTTTATATCAGATTAGCCAAAATGCCATCACACACATACTCAGTGGAGAGTCAGGTAGATATAAATGAAAAGATAGAGATCTATGTTTTATAAAGTTATGTGAGTCACTGTTAATATGTGCTAAAGAAAAACATATAAATTCATAGACTTCCCTCTCATATTTTAATACTGATGCTTGGAGAAAATATGTCACTAATTCGCCCTACTGCCCGACACAGACTTCCCTGACAACTGACATCCAAAGACTTCACTGGACTTCATTTTAGTTGATATGGTGAAGAAGGTCTTGTGGAAGATATCTTTTTAATTCGTTTGCCTGTTTCAGTGCCTTCCCATGTTTTTGGGTAAGCAGCTGTTTTACCATACCTTTTTTTGAAGAAATGATACTTGCTATGAACACTTTGATGTTTCAAGCCTCTCTGCCAACTTTATTTCAGAAGAAACACAGCCAGGGGAGTTAAATACGGCAGCAAAAAAAGAAAAGCTGAGAGACTTAGAATGGTATCAGGCTTTTTGTGTAAACAAAGCTTCATGTGGCCAAGGGAGAAAATTTGAATGTAACAAATGAATTTTGTGGCTCCCTGTGCTTGGCTTTTGAATACCCCTGTTAAAATCCCTAATTGTTCTCACCATGACAGAACTCCTGAATGGTACTCAAGAGGCTCCTAGCTCCACAGAGTGCAAAGTAAATGCATTCAAGGGGTCTCTAGGGGTTTTGGACTCTGTTGCTTTTCCTTGTTGGGGTGTTCCTCCAGGGCCTATAATCACACAGTCACAGAGCAAGTAGCTGCTGTCAGTGCTGTGCTCACTTCAATGAGTGAATAGTTTTGCTTAGTTCTAGGAGGCCAGTGCCGTCTGTTTTATATTTACAGTGATTAAATTTTGCATGGCATCTACTAGGTCCTCAGTACACTTGCTACAGGAGCAAATGCTTTAGCATTTAGCACCAGCAGAACAATTTTTGGGCTACATTCTCCCACACCCATGCTGCATTGTAAGCAAAGACCAAAATTGCTGTGTTAGGATATTAAAAAGGAGAACTGAGTCAGAAAAGAAAGAAGATGAATACTGACTGGTGACCTATGAAAAGATTGAGGGAGGAACAAATGCCTGAAATTGCATTCATTGTTTCCTCTCTCCCTCACTCCCACTTCCACTTTAGATATCTGAGAGCCTTCAGTATACACAAAGCTATACAGAACCTGTAAGGAAGGTAAAGACGAATGATGATGCATGCTAAGTCCTAAAATATAGTAAGAGGTAAGGGTGATGAACAAAACTGCATCAAAATGTAATTCAAGAGAGTTCATTATGTATTCCTTTAAGTGAGATATCATTCATGCTATAGACTTAGCACAGAGACAGAGCTCATGCACATATAGGCATTAGAAGAAGCTAACATGGGTGGAAGGTTACACAGTGAAGCAGTCACATTGGTGTTGAAAATATATAATATTCCCATCAGAACGGAAAGCAAGAACACGAGGTTCTTGTTTAGGGAGGTGCCAAGAGTCTACTTTTCTCCAGAGACTGAGGTGTATGATGTAAAGAAGATAAGGCTCATCACAGAAATCAAAAGGTAAATGTATGTGTGGGTTAATGTTAATGATCATTATTATAGTGGTAATATCACAGATATACAAATATTGTATAGTTCTGTTGTAAAAAGTAAAGAAAAGAGTCTTCTTGGTCTGGCATACAGGGTCCACTAGTATGGATGCTCTTGAATTTAGGGAACATAGAATAATTTAAAACCAATTGAAGTTCATGTTTTAGGGAGAACAAATTCAGAGTCTCTCCAAAAACCTATGATCACTAATTTTGTGAATTTTTCAAGGACTCCCAATTTCTGTCTTTATTCCAGCTTTTTTTTTTTTATGTTGAACCCCGGTTCCCAATGAGCCATCATTGACCCTTTTAATTTCTTTTTGTCTTCTTTCTATGAGTAAATCACTGTGACCAGCCCTAGATAACTGAAAGGCCAGACAGAAAATGAACTAATTTGGAGGAGAAAAACAGAAAGTACTCTTTTTTCCATTATAATGGGACATATCTATTCCAACTACCTTTATTTTATTGATTGACCAATTTTGGGGCCACATCCAGCTGTGCTCGAGGGATTGTTCCTACTAGTACTTGGATAACTACTGGTAGTGTAGGAAATAAAACCCGGGTCAGACTCTTTTAAGGCTAGTGATCTAAACTCTGGAATATACCTCAGTGTTTAGTACCATTAAAAATTGTCACTCATCATAGCAAAATGCTGAACTTAGTGTTACTCTTCAATGAGATGTTACTCTTCAATGATTACTGTTAATGTGACAGCAAAGTGAAATTGGCAATTCATTTGGGAGGAAGTGGAAATTGGTAACGGAAATTGGGGAGTAAAAGTAAAAGAAATGTGTTTTATATAATGTAATGGCAAGGTGGAAATAATGCCAAAATGAATTTAAGATAAAATCATATGGAAAAGGATATAGCTTTGTAACCTAATGTATATTCAATGATTTCATAATAGGATTTATTCTTAGCAAATGTGAAGCCGTATAACTAATACTAATTATAAGGATTTTGAATTGTAAATGGAAGTCAGATGTGAGCTTCCTAAAATAAAAAAAATCTTTTAGCTAAATTTAAATTCTTTGCCTTATCAAATTTCTATTATCTACAAATTAAGAATAAAAAATTACCAGAAGCACTTGCCTTTTTTTCTTTTTTTATATAAAATCTTTATTTAAGCACCATTATTACAAGCATGATTATAGTTGGGTTTCAGTCATAAACAGAACACCCCCCTTCACCAGTGCAACAGTCCCACTACCAATGTCCCCCCCCCTCCTTCCCAAACCTTGCCTATATTCGAGACAGGCATTCTACTTCTCTCACTCATTAAGATTGTCATGATAGTTGTTAGTGTAGTTATTTCCCTAACTGCACCACTACTCTTTGTGATGAGCTTTTATCTGATCATTTCATATGTAAAGTTCTAGGAAATTTGGAAATGACCAAACATTGAGAATAAAATGAAAGGATGCAGTTTCCATGATTCACAAAAAAAAGTGTTAGGTGCAGGATCATTTCACAAGCTTAATTAGTGAATGACACTCACATTCTAGTTGATAATAAAACTTGATCTCTCAGCTCTGAGAATTCAGAGTGAATAATTGGATCAACATGGAAATTTATAATTTAAAACACTTTGAGAGAGCCAGAGAGATAGTATACAGGAGTTAAGTCTCCTGTCTTGCATGTAGGTGACTCCAGTTTTTCCCCAGCACGACATGGGAACTCTGCTGTGTGTAGTAGGTCTGAAGGACCCTAGTACTATCTGTGGCTCTGAGCCACACCACATCATCCTGCCTTGTATTAAATATTCAGTGGATGAGCTGAGATTCTCCTGGAGGGCTCCCAGACTTTTTGAGCACCTTGGGAGGCCCCCGATTAATGAAAAGGTAAAAAAGCCAAAACTCTTTTGAGGTCAGTGGGAGCTCCAAGTTGTGCTTGTGAGGGCCCCAGCAGAACCCAGTTTGTGTCAATATTACCTCAGCTTCCACCTCCCTCTTTTGGTGGATCTCTGAGGATTTCTCCGTATTTTCCAAAGTGCCCTATCTATCAACTCATCTTCAACTTCAAGAGTGAAATCCCTACCACAGTAGCAGGCTCTGAGCTCCTCCTCTGCTGAAATGTAGGGCGTGTACCATCTCAGCTGCTGACTGTGGTGGGCTTGAGTGCCAACCACTGCCCTAGCATCAATTCAATGAGCATAATCATTGTTTAATATGTTTCTTGTTTGTTTGTTTGTTTGAGGGCTATTTCTGGCTGTGTGCTCAGGAGTCACTTCTAGAGAGACTCAGGGGACCTTATATGATAGTAGAGATCAAGTATCCATATCTCTCACATTCAAGGCAAAGACTTTAACCTCTGTACTATCTCTCTGGCCCCTTGATATGCTTCTTAATAGATGAAATCTTGTATGTGAATGCAGGAGAAATCCTTGTTTATTGTAATAATAATTGTGCTTAATGAATTGCTAAAGAGCTTAAAGACAGTGACTGTAATCAGCTATTTTCACTCTAATAAGGAAGACAGATTTGTTCCGATGGGTTCCGTGGAAACAGAAGATTAAGATACTTCCAAGGAGAGGGAAATGCTGGTGCAGTTGTAACTTTGACCTCAGTTATTGCTATATTTCTTTAAGGAATCTGGCTTCCTATTTTCATCTCAGGCAGTCACAGTGGGACTGTGGTCTACGGTCTACCCTGAAGCAGGGCAGGGCAAGATCAGCAAAAGGAACTATGACCTTAAGCAAGTTCTTGGATTCTGGCAGCTGACAAGGGTTATTGCCACATGAGGGGTTCAGGTGAGCACTGTTGCACCAGGATGGCAGGATGGGCACATAACCCATGAGAAGGGAATGGAAGAGATTTGGAGATTCTGACAGACTATGTTTTTTGCTTTCTGAGTATGGCTGCAGTAATGTCATGAAAATGACTTAGAAAATACTATTCAGATATGTGTTCAAAGGGCTAAATACACTAAGTATTATCAAGTACGAGGTTGAGGTTGTGCTCTATGTAGTTAAGTTACTGAGAAAACAATTTCCTGAGGACTCCAGTTAAATCCATGTTATAATTACTCATGTCATAAGTTACCGGACCATCAATATTTAATGAGCATCTCCTGTATGCTCTGGACTTCCATAGGGAAAAAAGGAAGAGCTAAAAATCTAATCCTGGAGTGTTTGCATAGACCTGAAAGATGACACAGAACCTTCAGTGGTTTAAATGTTAAACCACAAGGTTAAGGGGAGAAGTGGGTGGGGGGTTATGAGAAAGGCAAGAAATGGAGCAGAGTGTGCAGGCTAAGTTCTCTGCTGAAAAGAGAATAGATAGTGGCCATAGCACAGCGGTAGGGCATTTGCCTTCCATGCTGCCAACCCGGGACAGGTCCGGGTTCTTTCTTTGGCATCCCAGCCTGCCAGGGGCGATTTCTGAGCACAGAACAAAAAGTAACCCCTGAGTGCTGCTGGTTGTACACCAGCACCCCCCAAAAAACCAAATAAGCAAATGTGTGGGTTGTGTGGGAAAAGGCAATAGAAGGGTTGTGAACATGGCAGTGAAAGTGAACTGACTTGAAAGTAGCCTTACTGGTGCGGAACAGACATACTGAAAGAGATCGTTTTTTTCTTTGTTTGTTTTTATAAAAGCTGCCTTAAAATGAAAAAAAAAATGCAGAACCAGAGTGATGATACCATGGTTAAGGCAATTTGCTGTGCACATGGCCCAAACGGGTTCCATCTCCCTCAATGAATATGGTCCCCTGAGCACTGCCAGGAGTGATTCCTGAACAGAGAAGTATATGCAACCCCCAAAGTAAATTAAAAAAAATAAAATGAAGTAAAAAGCAGCATTTTGGGCCACACCTGCTGGTGCTCAGGTCTTACTTCTGGACGGGAATCACTTGGTTGCTTGGGAGGCCATGTGGAGTGTCAATGATCAAACCTGGGCCAGTTGCATGCAAGGGAAATGCCTTAGCTATTTTACTATCTCTCTGCTCCTCCTCAAGCAGTATTTTTTTTTTTTTTTGGTTTTTGGGCCACACCTGGCGGTGCTCAGGGGTTACTCCTGGCCGTCTGCTCAGAAGTAGCTCCTGGCAGGCATGGGGGACCATATGGGACACCGGGATTCGAACCAACCACCTTTGGTCCTGGACTGGCTGCTTGCAAGGCAAACGCCGCTGTGCTATCTCTCCGGGCCCATCAAGCAGTATTTTTATTCTTTCTCCCGCTTTCATTTTCACCCTGCTTCTTCCCTTTGTTATTGATGCTATTATAGTTGTTATTGTGGTGATTGTCATAACTGGGGCTAGCACTCATGCCTGGGTAGAGTGCCCAATTATTTTACAGTATGTTACTTGCCAGAGGTTTCACATCAGGTACGGATTCCTCCAAACTCAGCCATGGTCCTCAGTGAGGTTTGCACAGCATGCTCAGCAGGAGTCCTCTCTTCCTGTCATGGTGTTTGTGCAAGCCTTTTAGCTTTAGTGTTTTCCTGGGGCTCCACCCTTTTTTGTGCTGCTTTCACACACCTGGCTGTAGTGCAACTGGAATCACCTGTGATTTTGAGGATTGCAGACCGTGGAGCTGCCAGTATTGTGCTATGCTTGTATGAGCCACTGGGGACTTGAATGCATGACCTTATTCTTGCAAGGCAGGTGCTTATCAAAGCACCTGATATCTCCCTCCAGGCCTCAGAGGAAAGGTTTTCATTAGCATGAGTCACCTTGTAGTTTGGAGTGTGAGAGAGCATTTTGAGAATAAAGAATTTGAAATCACAGGAATTATATATATATTGTAGAGTTAAATTTTTCATGGAAAGGAAAAGTGATATAACACCATTCACCTTTGTATTATGTGAAAATATTCATCTCTTTCCTGAAGATAAGGACACACCATTATTTTATATTTTAAAAGCATTAATTTTTGATTATTGCCTTTGAGCCAGACCCCTTGATGCTCAGGGCTTTCTTCTGGCTCTATGCTCAGGGATCACGTATGGGATTATATAAGATGCCAGGTATTGAACTCAGGTTGCGTGTGTGAAAGGCTTAGCCTACCTGTGGTAGTTTCTCTCCGGACCCTAAAATAATTCTTAAGTCCTACTTAGGTAGCAGGAATGCCTTCTAATTTTATTTCCTATAAAGATAATTAATCAAGTTGAACATACTGAGAATAATTGCAGTGGTTATGTCTAAGTGAACTATCTTTCATTAAATAATAGGATTTTTGAATCAGAAAGAAGTGAATGTGTCTTCTTACTGGCATATATGTATTTGTACACATATATACACATATACATTCTATTACAATTCAATTTATTATCCATTAACCTATGTTCACTCTAATAAACAACCATTTTACCTACTTTCTCTCTTATTTGGCCCGACATTTGACAGGATGGTCAGACAAATTCAATTCAACAAAAGTTCCCAGATTATCTACTTTCCTATGCTAAATGTAAGCACTAGTATAGAATTAGTAATTTACTCCATGCAAAAAGCAATTATAAATTTATACTGCTAAATCATGTAAAAGATAGGTCTTTTAAAAAAAGAAAGAATAGAGAGAGAAAGGAACTCTTATCCACTGCTGGTGGGAATGCCGTCTAGTTCAACCTTTATGGAAAGCGATATGGAGGTTCCTCCAAAAACTGGAAATCGAGCTCCCATACAATCCAGCTATACCACTCCTAGGAATATACCCTAGGAACACAAAAATACAATACAAAAACCCCTTCCTTACACCTATATTCATTGCAGCACTATTACCATAGCAAGACTCTGGAAACAACCAAGATGCCCTTCAATAGACGAATGGCTAAAGAAACTGTGGTACATATACACAATGGAATATTATGCAGCTGTCAGGAGAGATGAAGTCATGAAATTTTCCTATACATGGATGTACACGGAATCTATTATGCTGAGTGAAATAAGTCAGAGAGAGAGAGAAAAATGCAGAATGGTCTCACTCATCTATGGGTTTTAAGAAAAATGAAAGACACCCTTGTAATAATAATTTTCAGACACAAAAGAGAAAAGAGCTGGAAGTTCCAGCTCACCTCAGGAAGCTCACCACAAATAGTGATGAGTTTAGTTAGGGAAATAACTACATTTTGAACTGTCCTAATAACGAGAATGTATGAGGAAAATGGAGAGCCTGTCTAGAGTACAGGCGGGGGTCGGGTGGGGAGGAGGGAGACTTGGGACATTGGTGATGGGAATGTTGCACTGGTGATGGGTGGTGTTCTTTACATGACTGAAACCCAAACACAATCATGTATGTAATTAAGGTGTTTAAATAAGTTAAAAAAAAAGAATAGGTCACACACTATCATGTCCACTCTAAAACATTTCATTTGTTCCTTCTCTGGACCAGCCATGTTTGCTCTAATTTAAAAAATTGTAATACTGAGTGAAGTTAGGCCATACTTGGTAGAGCTCAGGGTCTACTTCTGGCTCTATGCACAGGGCTTACTTCTGCTATACCAGGGATGAACCATAGTTGGTAGCCTGCAAGACATGGGCTGCCTTTACTATTATTCTGTCCTTGATTAATAATATTTTTAAAAGACCAAGAATTCAATGTAAATGATGTTCTTTTTCAATGTCATTTACTCTCAATATGCTCATGAATGTATGTGTAGATTTACAAGTGCATATTGGTAAGCTTATTAGGGTGATCCCCACATCTATATGTACTCACTATACATTTTTCCATACATATAATCTTAAAGCTGCAGACTTATAAACTACTCTAGTTTGGTTTTTTGCATCATGTTATTTGTACAGAGCATGATTTTCTTTTTATGTCATAGACTTGATTCAATTGATTTTAGCTTCTTCAAACAGAGTGTCACATTCCTTAAAGTAGGTAAGTCAAGTTATTTTAAATTTCCTACTCAAGAGCTATGTATGTAGGTAGTATGGGAGATCAGTGACGCCTATTGGAACAGACTGTGCATCAGAAGTTATTTAAACCTCATCTATATTAGTAAGTAAAAAAAAAGAAAGAAAAAGAATTACTATTTCCCATTTTCAGGGTTAAAATTAGCTTTAATTGCTTGAGATTGTAATCAGGAGTGAGGGTTATTGCTCTAAGTATCATCTTCAGATTCTCCCAATTTCATGAACTCAAAGATTCAAATCTTATGAGATGTGAACTCATCCTGTATTACTTTGGAAATTCCTGCAAGTCTGATCTTATTAGTTTTATTGTTAGTTTTAATGTTATTGCAGTTATGATTATAAAACTATGAAAAAGAGTACATGTGATAAGTCGCAGCATGTGAGTTTAATACAGACTTTGGAATCATAAGTATTAAGAAACTTGAGACTGTAGTTTTTTAATTTCACTGGACTCATTAGTTCAAATGCAGGCGAAAAACAGACCTAGTTATTCTAATTCTTTACCACTCAGAAAAAGAAGAATTACAACATTCAAAGTGTGTATTCACATATGTGTGTGTATATATATATATATATATATATATATATATATATATTTACTTTTTGAAGTTCTCAAAAAGTAACTGGAAATTATTTAATGTCATAATATAGTTTCTCAGGAAATTGAATTGTGAAACGTGTTCTAATTTTATGCTGGAAGTAATGAAGTGACAGGGCAATGTATGTAATGTGTAGAGTTATATGGACTAGACATTGATCACTGTAAGAAATAAGCTTAAATCAAGGACTACATCATTCTGAAAGGATTGTGAGGTCTATGGATTTTGACTGTGACATGGATTTTGCCTGTACTGTGAATTTTGCCTGTGAAAGGAGCTTGCTTTCAGTTTTAGCAAGTTGACATCTTTTGATGCCCAAGTGCCAACTGATATAACATTGATTTTGGATGCTAAGTGTTCTCTATCACTGAGAAGGCTGTTTTTCTAAAAACAATATGTACATACAAGCCACCACTAAGCATAACTTTTTAAATTAACCATTTAACCTTTTTATGTTTTTTGTCTCCTCCACTTGAATGTTAAGATTGAGGGTATAGAGTCTGTGTATAAGCGTGTAAGGTGAACCTTATATCTTTGGTACTTTGGAAAGTGCCTGGTCTGTGCTATAACTCACAGAAAGGAAGGAGAGAAAGAGAAAGAAGGGTCTTCTGAGATAAACTGGCCTCAGCAAGATAGGAGTGGTAAAAGTTTTTTTGATAAAATAATAAAATAAGCCCAATTTGCTAGATGGCATTTTTATTATAAAGGTCATGATGTAATGCTATCTGTATGCCAAGGGCAATGCATATTTCATCCTTCAGGTCAAAACTCAGACTCACCACATACTCTGAATTGCCAGGTCACATGATAAAATACCTGAAATTCCAAGCTGAAAACGTAGCACCTGCAGACATATCAATAAGGCAGAAAACAATGATATAGGGCTGCTAGTATAGCAATAATTTTTAAGATGAATTAAACAGAAATAGACGGGAGCAACTAATTAATTTAAGCAGTCACTGTATTTTTTTGATTACAAGGTTATGTAATGGCTAATATTTTGGAGGTTAGTAGATTTACCTCCATATATGTGAATGCTGAGAGTTTTGCATCCTTGTGTGGAATATTAGGAAATAAAGCACAGGAACAGGCAAAAGCAAAGCAAAACAAAACCCATTGGACTCTGGCTGCAGGATTGAAGTTCTGTGTGAGAGAAGCAGTCACTAAACTTTGGTGGAGGCACTTGGTACCTTAGTAGTGTGTGTGACATAAGAAGACCTGTACTGGGGCCGGGCGGTGGCGCTCGAGGTAAGGTGCCTGCCTTACCTGCGCTAGCCTAGGAGACGGACCGCGGTTCGATCCCCCGGCGTCCCATATGGTCCCCCAAGCCAGGAGCGACTTCTGAGCGCATAGCCAGAAGTAACCCCTGAGCGTCACCGGGTGTGGCCCAAAAACCAAAAAAAAAAAAAAAAAAGAAGACCTGTACTATTAAAACTTCTATGGTGCTCTAAACCAACTAACCTCACATAATACTTTTATTTAAAAAGCTAATGTTTTATATTTACTCTGAAGATTTAATATCTTCTCTCTTAGTGGAAGAAGAAACCATCTTAGACTAGTATTGACATTTGGGTAAAAACAAGTCTGTGTTCTCATTTTCACTTTAACTTTTACTGGCTTTCTAACCTTTGAGATGTCACTTAGTGTTTCAGAGACTTAATTTTCAGTTCTCTAAAGAGAAATGAATGCCTGCATTCAGTGGGGGTAGTAAACACCATATTTTTAAAGCATAGAGTGTAGCAATGCCTGACAAATAGTAGCTACATGATAGGACTAATCTTTATTATTTTTATATTTAACAGGTGTTATATTGTTAACTGAAGGCAATTATATTTTTAGATATTTTTTATTTTAAATCACTGTATTTACAAAGTTATTCATAGTTGAGCTTTAGACATACAACGTCTAAGCACCAACCCCACCACCAATATCAAACTCCTTCTACTGATGTTACCAGAGTCCATGCAATAACTCACCCTCTCAGCCTAAGTTTGAGTCTGAGTCCATGATATCAGTGTTGTTGATTCCATGGTTTGGATATTTAGTTCTGTCTCTCCTTAATACCACTGATTTGCCCACATTCCCTTGATCCCTGCCCCCTGTCTTTCTCCATTTCCACTCTATTTCTTTCCTTCTTCTCACTGTACTCTGGGGACAAGAGTGATCTAGATGCCTCCCCATTAACACCATTACATTCCCTCATGCAATTATTCTGAAAACCACATTTAAGTGATAGATTATATTTTGTTAATAATTATTTAAGATCTGTAGTTACAACATTGTTCATAGCTGACTTTCAGTGCACATTTTCAGCCAGTGCCTCAGTTTCCCTCTTACCCCACCACACCCCCACCTGCCTCTGGGGGAAGGCATTTTACTTCTCTCTTTAACATTGCGGTTTGTACTATTGTTAATGAAGGGGTACCATGCATATCAAAGTGATCCATTTTTTAGCTTTCTCACTATCCCGGGGTCAATTCACCATCTTCATATTACCTAATAACTGAACAGTGTTTGAAGGAATGGCTCATTACTTCTCCATGGTGCTTTTGCAGTAGCAAATCAATGGACTTAACTTCAGTTTCATTGCTTTCTTCTTTTCCATCTCTTTTGTTTATCTCTTCTCTCCTTTGGTGTTGTAGTAGCATGGCTCAGCTTTTGGTTCTCTTCTCAGTCTACACTATCCTGATAGTGATTTCAACCTCTCATTTGGCTACAAAACTATTTTTGTCCCTACTGCCTAAATTTCTACTTCCACTTCGATCTCTCACCTGAACTATAAACACATATCCGTATTTTGGGACAACAACTTATTTGAGTTTTGCACTCTCCTTGTGCATGTGGAACTTTCCCTTTCCAATCTACTCACAGCTTTTCTCTTTTAGTGGTTGCCATTTTGATATCTACATTTGTTTGGACCAAAAAGATCTGGGAATCATTTACCATGCTGCCCACTCTCTCCAAGCCATATCATCAAATTCTATTTTGCTCTTCACATCACACATCCCTTAAATTTAGTTCTGTCTCTTCACTTCCACTCTCACCTTTCTCAGTCTCTTCCTTAAATTTCTAAAGTAACCTAGACTGACCCAATGCCTCTGCCATAGCCTTTACCCAGCTGCTTCCTATTCAGCAGTTATAGTTGTCCTTTGAAAAATGGAAGTCAGGTCATGTCGGTCCCCTGCTGAAAGGCCTGCAAAGGTTGCTGTGTTGACTCAGAGGAAAAGCCAAATACTTATAATGGCCTGGAGTTATTGACCTTCCTGGCCTCTTTGACTTCATTTTTTCCTATTCATCTAGCCTTTTCTCACTTCTCTCCATCCCCAAAGTATTATTCTTCGAAGGTGACCAGTGATTTCTTGCTTTAGCGCCTTTGCACTGTATATTCTCTTTATCTGGGACATTTTCCCCCTGAAGCATCAAGGCCAGCTTTCTCACCTCTATCCTTTTGGGCTTTTATGTGTCACTTATATGTCATCTTCATGAGACCTACACTTATCACCTCTTCAAAAATTGCTATGCAACCAACTTCTATGCTCTTATTCTTTTCCACTTTTTAATTATTTTCATCACTTCTCACCTTGTAACATTTTCCTTAATTTGCTTCTTCATTATGCTTGTTGGGTATAACTAGAGATTTAGCCTCAGGAGAATAGGAATTTTAGTCCCCTAGTTCACTGAGGTATTACAACCACCAAGAATGGTGAAAATGTGTGAATACAAGTTGTCAGTAAATAGCAAAATTTACCTCCTGAACTTAATGATACTATGGTGAAGATTCCAGTTAGATTCTACAGATAAGGTATTTTTAAACAGAGCCTGGCACAAAGTAAGTGCTCTATAAATGGTGACTATTATTAAGTGTCTTACAACAGTTAACACATGATCCTAAGTACTGCACCATGAACCCTTTCTTCTAAACAAAATGTCTAGTAATTTATACCAGGGAAAGAGAATACTCTAGATATAAACCAGGGGTCTCAAACTAATGGCCCGCGGGCCATTTGCGGCCCTCCGTAGAACATTTTGTGGCCTGCTGCCGGCCTTCAAATATCGCAGTATTCGTGATTATTCGCTTACCGAATAATCACAATAAAAATCGCATTAGTAAGAAAAAAATCGCATTAAACATTCGCATACCCCGAGCAGTTCCGTTCGGGGTATGCAAATGTTTAATGTGAATTTTTTGCGAATTTTTTCTTACTAATGCGATTTTTTTTGCGAATATTCGGTAAGCGAAATCCCTTATGCGGCCCTGCCTCACCCTGACTTTGCCTCCTGCGGCCCCCAGGTAAATTAAGCTTGAGACCCCTGATATAAACAGTCATATCCTATTTTACTAGGTTCTTATAGAAATATATACAGATTTTTCTTAGTAGATGATGGCTTACATTGTTTCAATGAGCTAAACTGACATTTCTTTTTACTTTGTACCAACTACATTTCATACAGTTTAAAAGCCATTGGCAGTTTAATATTCTCTAAAATGGGTAATTTTTAAAATATCACAATAAGATAATTTATGCTATTATTGAGAAGTCCTCAAAAGTTAAAGAGCTGACAAAAATTATATGCCCTCCATTCATTTTAAAAAATAACCATTTTTAATATTCCAATGACAGCCTGGATTTTAACATACTTAAAATTTTAGTTCTTTTCCAAATTTTATGAATAGAAAATATAATTGTGAGGTATTCTTGTGTGCCTCACAAATTTAGGTCTTAGAATTTGGGATTCAATAGAAAATAAATACTTTATTTTTCTGTCTCTATTTGTGAAAATACTGAAAAGTAGTTAAAACTTGAAGTCTTTTGTAAGTAAAACAAAAAGTGTTATTTCTGACTGTTGAATGGATGGTCTTATTTTGCTTCATTCCCAATCATCAGTTTCCTATTCTAATGAAATACATTCATTCTTCTATATTTCATTCATATAGTTTAGCCTTTTCCAGGGAATTTACAAATGTTTTACTGCCTGCCAAGCCTTGTATAATTAAACTAGATGACCAAATGTGCCCACAGTTTATTCTGTGGATCTCTGATTAAAGACTCAGAGTCAAGGATAAATGATATACTTACATATTTTGTTCTTCTGCTGAAAATATTGTAAAAATGTTGACACTGGAATACATGAGACAGTTTTTAATGTCTATAACCTATATTTTTTGCTGTCATTCTTTTGGGTATTCTTCATAGAACTTAATTTGCATTGCCAAACTCGAAATATATGCCTTTCCCCACTAAAGTTCATTAATTTTTTAGACCACAGTAAAAAAAAAGTTGTGAAATGGAAAGAGCGATAAAAGGAAGATTGGTAAATGTCAAACTATTTCCTGTATACTATCTTAGACCTAAAGATTGTAAGTTTTCTAACTATTTCACAAAAAGCCACTTTTTCCCTAGCATTTTTATTGCCACTCGTGCCTGCTTTTCACTTTGTTACTCCTCTGCTGGCTGTGGGTGGATAGAGCTTGATTCTTTCAGAATAGTTACTGGTGGGTGGGTTCAAGATTCTCTAGTGGGTTGAGAAAAAAGCCATGTTTATATAGATAGTGATCCTTCTATTAAAATCCGGAGAGTGAGTAATATTTAATGGCTATGTTCACCACCACATAGCAGAGTCCATCTGTACAGAACTGACAGTGAAAAGATTCCATGGAGGTTTTGGATTCTTATCAAGGATTTGTGTGCAGGGGTTCTAATCTCCAGAATTTGATTCTGGTACTTGGAGGACAAAGTTTCTCTCCTGAGGACTTGGCATAGACCTAGATAGCTGTGAATCTATGCAATTACATGATGTAATAAATCTGTGAAGACTTAGTTTTTCCTTTGCAATAGATCCTAGCATTAGCTTTAGGGCATGTGTTCCATTACTTTAACTCCAGATGTACAGATGTACAGATGTCATTGGTTTACGCTGACTGGCTTTAATAGTGTGGAGGTGGGTCCACAGAGATAGCACAGCAGTAGGCCACTTGCCTTGCACACAGCCAATCCAAGACAGACAGTGGTTCGAACCCTAGCATCCCATATGATCCCTGAAGCTGCCAGGAACAATTTCTGAGGGCAAAGTCAGGAGTGGCTCCTGAGTGCCACTGGGTGTGACCCAAAAAACAAACAAAAAAATAATAGTGTGGAGGTTGTACCAGTCACATGATCTACTTTATGCCAAGTGAGTACATGCTCTTCTTTGATTTAAAAACCTAGATATTTTGGGGTCCAGAGCAGTGGTGCAGCAGTCGGGCATTTGCCTTGCATGTGACTGACCCAGGATGGACCTCAGTTTGATCCCCTGGCATCCCATATGGTCCCCTGAGCCAGGAGCAATTTCTGAGCATATAGGAAGGAGTAGCCCCTGAGCATACCGGGTGTGGCCCAAATCAACAAAAACAACAATCGAAATATTTTTTCTTTTTTAAAATCTAGAGGTGGTAGAAACCAGTGATCATGTGTATACATGGAAAGTACCATAAAATTTAGAGAATAATTTTTTGTAGCCAGTTCATCAGTAATAACAAGTTTTTAAAAATATAGATTTTTGTTGCTTTTTAAGCATAATTTCACTTCAATTGATAGTTAGGTTATAATAAATTCTAAGTAGACATCATTATATTCTCATTTTATGTCTTTTCTATAGCCAAGAAAATGCCTTGTCTTAATCTTCACCATTACCTTAATCTTCGGAGAGACTAAATAATCATTGCTGTTTATGACCTACTTTATTAAGCCAATACTATTATCTAAGCAAGAGTTTTAGGTAGCTACAAAATGTGTAATGCTGAATCATAATTTTTGCAAGAAGTGATTCAATAGTCAATTATATATATTGGTTATAATTATCATTAAAATTCAGCATACTAGTACATTTAAAAGTATAAATGATTTGAATTAGAATCCTTTAAAAAGGCATTTTACTTTTGCTTTATTGATAAGTCTTTGGATCAAGAAATTTATAAGTTCCAGGACATAATATAGATTATGAATTTTAGTGAAGAAAGCAAATAAAATGCTAAAAGTGGGGCTGGAGCGATAGCATGCCTTGCATGCAGCTGACCAGAGTTTGATCCCTGGCAACCCATGTGGTTCTCTGAGCCTGTAAGGTGCGATTTATGAGTGCAGAGCCAGGAATAATCCCTGGGCAATGTGACCCCAGAATAAACAAACAAAAAACAACAACAAAATAAAATGCTAAAAGATAATTTTATCTTTTATAACTTGTATAATTTATGACTCAGTGTTAATAATGATTTTTTTCCTGTTTCTTAAGGATTGAAATAAAGTGACATGTGAAGGTCAGTACCAAATTCATACTGACATTACGGAGTGAATCTTCTAAATAAGTGACATATTTTAATTTGAATTTTTGAATCTAATATAAAATGCAAATTTCAATAGTCCTTAATGTAGAAAAGGGGAAAATGTAGTGATTGAGTCTGGGGAAATTGTAATTGGGCAGATCTAGCCAGCTGCAATGACAAACAAGGCATCCTTTATTATTGCTTTAAGAAAAGCTATTGAGTGGCTAGCACAAAGTAGCTGCTTGAATGCAGGAATATCCAATATCCCTTTGAGAGGCCTATTTGATTATACATTTTTCCTTTACCCTCTTGTTTCTTTCAATTCTCCAAGTTCCACAGAAAGTCCCCCTGGGCACTGTTCTTGTTATCCTTGGTTTGGTTTCTGACCCACAGGCTATGGTACTGACAACTACTCTTATCATCTATGGAAAATGATCTCTTCCTGATCCTGTTGTTCCTTTGTTTAATATCCTCCCACAAATCTTTGATATTTACAGGATTAGCACTAAAAGGGTTAGCCTGACAAGTATATATAAATGTATTCTGCTCAAGAATATTCTTTCCTAGTGCTGAACACACAGACACTTGCCTTGTATATGTGTCCCATTGATTGATTCCAGGAATACTCATTCTTTAACTCCCCATCTCAAGTATCTCTTCAATTAAACTGTCCTTAATTCTCTGGGACACTATATTATTCAACACATTTCTCTGCTGCCCCCAACAATTAGAATATACATTTTTGTTAAGCCACGTAGTTTAGCTAAAACATCTGCCTGCTTCTCTCTTGTTAGAATAGAAACTTCATAAAGCCCTGAGACATGGCTGAATAAAACAAGCACCAAGCCCAGCCTCCTGGCCTCATCAGAACTTATCCCAAATGAATAGTTGCCTGATTAAATGAACTGATCTGCACTTGTGGATTTTGCACAACCTACAGTTGTAGGTGCCAATTCAATGTGCAGAGCTGGAAGCAGTTTGCAGCTCTTCCAGTCAGTTTTATGGTCTGCCAACACATTCTTGGTTGTTGTACACTCCTCACTGATAGGATTTTTCCCAACAGTACTTGGCTTGATTACAGTGTTCAAAATTGTTTTTCACCATGTCTGGGTGAGTTTTTTTTTCCCCGACTCAACTTCGTTCTCTCAATTTCTGTACAGCAGGCTGCTGGGACACCCTGTTGTTACCTACTTCCTTCTGTGCCTTGCCCATCCAAGTAACTTTGTGACAAGAAAGGCCAGGAGACTGGCTGATTGCCAGCATCTTGTTGCTGGTGATCTTGTATTGCAGTAGGCATTTGCGTGGTGAACCTGGGCATGCTGCCATAGCCAGCAGTGAAGGTGAATTCATTCCAGTGCCAATAAAGGCTAAAGCATGAAAGTAAATCCATGCAGAATTGACTTTGTCAGTGCTTTCGAGTAAAGGAGGAGATTATACATGCAAAGTAAACTGGAAGCAGTGGGCATTATTTTGTTACTTGTAGTTCTAAATGAAAGAACACCAATATTCTTCACCTTAATTGCTGTTTTAGCAAGAAGCTAATGTTAATGGAAAATACTATACCCTTGTGCTGTGTGTTGCCCAGCTCTGCTCAGGAATAAAGAACTGAATGCAATGTAGCTGTATAGGTCAGTGAGTCTCCCAAGAGATTTTGATTCAGTGATATGGAAGAGACCAAGAGTCCATATTTTGTACAAATTCCCAGTAAATCTCAGGCTGCTGGGTTTATTGTTCTGATGATTTCTCATTGAGCAGCAAGGAAGCATAGGAAAGACCAGTGCTTCTCTTCAGAAAAGCAGTGCTGCTTAATGGGCAGGTCCTGTAAATCTTGGGGGCCTTTACGATGGCATGGCATGATGAAAACATGCCTTAATCCAAAGTAAATCACTCCCTCTATCCCTACATCCTATTCAGCAGAAGCATGCCTAACTTAGTGTTCTCCTTGCACAGGGATTTCAATTCTTTATAGAGAATATTGTATTATCTAGCCCAGCTGATCTTTTTTTTTGGGGGGGGGTTAGGTTTGGGGTCACACCCAACAGCATTCAGGGATTACTCCCGGCTATACTCTCAAAAATCCCTCTAGGCAGGCTTGTAGGACCATATGGGATGCTGAATTCAAACCACTGTCTTTCTGCATGCAAGGCAAATGCCTACCTCCATGCTATCTATCCAGCCCAACTGATCTTTTTAGTGGGGGGCTCCCAAATGATCCTCAGGAGGCCTTAAAAGGTCCACCAACGTTTCTTGGATAACCAGATGGTAGTTCAATGCAATTTCATTCTTCTCAGTAACTTGGGCTGCCTGGTGATGCAAAAAGGCCCCCAGGGCTGCACTCAGAGGTACTAGGGGGCACTATGTGGTGACAGATTTTAAGTTAGGCATGTATCCTAACCACTGTACAATCTCCCACTAAACCAAATCTTTGATGAAGCTAATTTAGTATAGTAAAAGAACAAGTTTATCTTTTAAGGTTTGAACATCTTGACTGTGGATGTTAAGGTCAGTTTCTAAGAGCTTAGAGGTCTGGTGAATTTACACCAGGTCTCTATCTCCTGAGAAAAGAGCGTTAGTTAGAGTTTTATATATCTATGTATCTGTGCATGTATGTATCTATCAGCACCGCGTCAGTCTCTAGAGGTAAAAAAAAAAGAATAAAACTATTTTTTCCTGAGAGAGTATGCAATTCCCTCTGTTGAAAGGTCAACTTTTGGTAAAGAACATGTTTATATTTTCAAAATTACATGGTTAACAATTGTTTACTACTTACAATACTTCTATGACATTAACATAAAATGCATGTCTTTATATTTAAACTAACTCTCCATTTATAAATCAGAGCCTACAAATCTTGCCTTAAATATGAAATGTGGCCTTTCACATGCTTTTATAAAATGCTATATTAGCAACAGTTTGTCAGTTTGACAACTATAATAAGACCACAAAATCATCTCAGAGTTTAATTTTGTTCTATGTGTAAAATAATATACACTGGACAGCCACTAAATTTGACCATGTCATAGTAAAAATGGGTGGCAGGAAGATAGATCATTGTAGAACATGAGCTAGAGTAATGTTAGTGTCATAAAATATAGCATAGGTAATGTTGGGGTTGATATGGCATGGGTTGTGGTAAAAGTCTAGTCTCTTACCTGTTTTTATTAATAAATTTTTATTAAAACTCAACTATGTCATATGATCTATGACTGTTTTTGTACCATAAGTAGTAGTTGAGTAGTTATGAGAGAAATTTTATGGCTTGTAGAACTGAAAATATATACCTGTAAGAACAAGGTTATTTGAAGAACCAGAGTAGAGCCTGTGTCTCACTGGAGTGAGTCTTTGGATTTGATTTACAGAACTGATAAAAGAAACAGTACATGATCCTTGACTTCTCTGCTTCTTTTGGAGCTGAGATGTAGCTCAGTTACAAAGAGATTGCTTTGCATGTAAGATGCCCTGGTTTCTATCCCTGGCGCTGCCGAAAGTCAAAGAAAAACCCTAAAATACCACATTCAAATAAAAATTTATTGAATCTCAGGACTCTACATATAGATTTATTTCTTCCTCTCTACTACACTACCCCAGTTTTATTTATCTAATTGGTAGGTGAAATTGTGTAATTTGAAGTTTAATAATGCAGGATCAGGACAAGGGAGCAAGAAGAGGCCTTCAAGCATTGTTCTCCACGCGACTATTTCTTGGATAGGCCTGTTTATACGTACAAACTCCCTACAGCAACTCCTACCTGCCTTTCAGAGTAGAGGTACAGACAGTACCAGGGGAAGAGTCTTACAAATGCTGTAGCGGCACCTAAAGGCCTTCTATGGAGGCCTTTTAAGTTGTGGGTTACCAGAAGTGGTCAGAAGATGGGAGACAAGGGCTTTGATTATGCACATCTACTTGTTTCCCTTAGAACTTTGTCCCACAGACAGTGGAATGGTAGTAACAGAACTAATGTAGGCACCTTTTTGGGGGGGTGTAGATGATCTGGGGACCACTTCTAGTGATTATAAAATGTTCTTCATTGTATATATTCTTCATGTACTTCAGGTTCTGAAGTGCTAGGAACCAGCCACCAGGGTCAATCAGGCAATGGTCAGGTCTTCAGGGCTACACCCTGTGGTGCAGAGACCACTAGCTATACCTGACAATGGTCTGGAAACCATAAAGGGCCTGGGATAAAATCAGAGTTGAACATCTGCATGTACCCAAATCTTTGAGCTCCATCACTGAGAGAGCCTGTTCTTTTAAAGGGAAGGACAGGAAACTCTGCAGCCCATGTAATTTGGAAGTTGTCCAATGGGAATATTAGAAAAAATCTTAATTAGGACTGGCTAAGTGTGCAAGTTGTACTGAGCCCAAATGGTGAAGTAAAGCACCACATAGAAAAAACTTCATGAGCAAAGTCACAGACATGAAAAAGCTCTGAGAACTAGTTGGACACTGACTTGAAAAGATGGATCACTTTTACCCATGAAAATAGATCTCATTTTATCTTTGCAGCTACCTCTTATGGTCAGAGGAGACATTTTCCTCTTCAGTGAGTGAGAAATTGGATCATATATTACTTAGAACCAGAACATGGAAACCTGAATGGTTATTTCAATGCCAGTACTAGCAACTACACCTTGGGCAAATCTCTTAATATTTCTGCTTGTCAGTTTCAGAGATAAGGCGCTATTTTTGCTTAGATCTATGAGTTTTATGTTTGTGGAGGGTATCGCTGTTAATAACAGAAATTTGTTATTGCTTTAGATTTGTTAAAATGGGATTTGGGAGAGAAGGCAAAGAAGAATCAGCTGTAAGTGGACCAGTGTTAGTCTAGAAAATGGCATAAGTGGCTTTATTATAAGTTTAGACTTAAATAAAATCACAGAATGAATTAGTGTCTGAGCTGGTATTATAAAATAATCCTCATGACTTTGGGCCCTGTGTTGTTTGTCCTCTTTACCCGATTTAATCATCAGTAACATGATACCAGATATATTCAGAAAATCCATTTACCAATGGGAAACGAGGACTGTATTAGACCAGTGGATTTCAAACCTCAATAAAAGCAAATATCCCCTGCTGTGATCTTTCTGAAACACTACTTCCTTGCCCAAAATACTAGAAATTTCAATTCAGAAGATACGGAGAGAGCCTTGTCACCGGCATTTAAACAGCACAGGCAAAACTTTTAATAAAGATCATCCTTGGGCCTCATAAAAAGCAGTTTTTTGGAATGTACTTTATCCCCTTTTGGATGTACTTCTGTACTGAAGTCCTGAGCCATTTCTTCGGTGAAGATGGTCAACTTTTGCTACCTATCCACACTATTTTGCCCAATAACAATGAGGTGGATAGGGTGCAGGTATCTGAGAAAGGAGTTAGTAAAGTTATCCTTGACCAAAGGACAAACAAACTTTTCTAGCTAACTTCCGATTTTATTATTGCCATACTCTAACTTGCTGAGCCAACCAGGCACAGTTCTATTGGAACTCACCATGGAGACAGATTAATTTTAACTCTGAGAGAACATGGGCTTTTCAACAGAAGTTAAATATAGGCTGGCACAGAACATTTCAGAAGTGTTAGGTCCTCAGAATTTTTTTTTACCTTCCAAACTTTGAGTTTCTACTAATGTCCGCTCCTCATTCTTTCTTCTGGTCATTCTTATCTTTTGTTTTTTTTTTTTTTGTTTTTATTTTTCTCTGACCACTGAAAATGATAAGGCAAGACACACAGGAGGTCATGTGTAATCAAATTTCTCCTAAAAGATCACATTCAAGTTGACCATCTGGAGTGAAAACTCTGTACAAGGGAACCTTGGGTTTAATTTCCAGCGTTATGTTGTCCCTGACATCACTGAGTATGCCCACCCCACACCAAAAATAAAAAATAGGCTGTAGGTTTTATATTCGTAAGGAAGTGTCTTCGCTTTTGTGCTTATTGTTTGTATTTTCTTGGATGAAGATACTTAGCTTCATTAAATATTGAATACATTTTGAAATAAATTTTCATATTATAAATTATCTAAAATTTGACCAAATGAAATAGCTGAGAGGTAATACTGCACAGTTCCATCTGTAATACTTTATTTTCTTGGAAAGAAAGTGAGTAGACAGTCATACACAATTCCACTTTTACCAACTTTTGTGGTGCTAGGGATCACACCCAGGACAAGTACCCAACTGCTGAGCCATAACCCCATCTCACAGCTATACTTTAGCATATATTTTAATAAATATTACATAATTTAAAGTTTGATGATATTTATCAGGAATATATCTTATAATGATTCTCTTTTATCATAAGATGACTGTCAGTATTAATGATTTTATGTACCTCTGATCAGTATATGGATTTAAACCTATTAATGGCTTTGAAAAGTAGAATTAAACACAGTGTAATTGGGATGTACAATAATAAAAATAGGGTCAAGAGAGAGCACAGCGGTAGGGCATTTGCCTTGCATGTGGCCAACCCAGGACAGACCCGGGTTCAATCCCTGGCATCCCATATGGTCCCCCAAGCCTGCCAGAAGCAGGCTGTTACTCATGGCAGTAACCCCAGAATGCCACTGGGTGTGGCCCAAAAACCAAAAAAAAAAGAAATAGAAGATAAAATATAAAGGGCTGGTATTAATGAACTATGTATGACCTATATGATAGTTGATGTTTAAAATATGAATAAATAATGAGTTAAATGCTAATAGATATGTGGTAAGATAAAAACATTGTTAAGAATGTTGATCTCCTTTACGTTATAATAGCAGTTGAAGTTAATAATATTGAAAGATGCAGAAATTGTTTTTTGAGATCTCATGTCAACTATGTGATCCTGCAAACTTTCATTAAACCTTTTCCCCACTAAAAGCAAATAAACTACTTTAGGGTAAATATGTGAATGTAAAAGAAATCATATATATAAAGAATACAGTTAATATACAACAAGTGGTTTATAACTGCTAGGTATTAACAGCATTTCTACCATAGTTGCATTATCTTTCTAAAGACCAGTTGTCAAAGAGTAGATTTTTTATTTACAATAACATAACAAACTCCATTTTACATTGAAAGAAACATTAATTTGTTAAGGTAAATTAATAAAAAGATCATTGTGGCTGCATTTTTTAAGCAGCCCTATAAATTATAAACATGCTTCCAAGTTTGTGACAGAATGATAAAAAGCCACCTACAGATCCTTGCCCTGCTGAGTATCCCTATGAAGCCAACAGCTCAGTCAGCTTCTCAAAGGCCATGGAAGCTTAAAGGTCAGACACTGTATGTATAGGGGTCACAACAGACTTATCTCTTTAAAAGGGGCGACTTAGGTTTGTGAGAGGGTCCATGTCTATGAATTCTGAGGAATCTGTTTTATTAGAAACAATGACAGTGGGAATAAAATAGTAGTCATTCCCACTAGTCTTACTCAGATCTGCTAAATGAAAGGAACAAAGAAGAGCTTTTCAAAATCATTAATAGATTTTAATTATTATAGATTATATAGACTGAATAGAATTTAGAAAGCAAGCACAATATTAGCTAGATCCCGTCCATGCTTCCTTGAGTTGAATATATCAACTATATACTCAAATATAACAAAGTCCATCAATATAATAGTAAGCATGCTACTTCTGTTTAAAGTCATGTTTATTTATCAGTAGTCCTTAATTGACTTAAATCTCGATGTAAATGCAAGTTTTGAGTGCATTAAATGCCAAGCCCTTGTTAGGACTGAGAAAGGTACAATCATTAGGATATCCCAGAGTGCTCCATTCAACTTGAGTTATCAGAGAGAAACATATTAGAAGCACTCTGACTCTTGGTTAGGAATCATTTTTGGTTTCCCTGTTAACTTTTAGTTTTGTCATTTTGTCATATAATTTAATTGGAAAGTTTCTAATAAGGCAAACTTTTCTCACAGCCCCATTTGTTAAGCCTGATTTGCTACTAGATTTGGGTACAGAGCAAAATAACCTGACTGATTTCCTAGGAAATACATTTGAACATGGCATGCTTATATATATATACATAAAACTGTTTTCTTTGTGTGTGTATTTTTTTTCATTTGCTACTATAGAACAATATCTAACTTGGAATAGACTTCAATGTAAAGCAGTTTAAACAATTGCTGTAAAAATGAAAAGGGGCATTCATACGTAAATTCACAGTGGAAGAAATTGATGGAAATGTAGAGTGTAAAAAACAGCAGAACTTTACTGGTCAAAGGGAAATGAAAAACTCGACAGTTTTCTTTCTTTTCTTCACTTGAAATTTGCATTGCTTTTCTCCCAGGAGATTTCAAGAGATGCTTCATAGAACTTTCAAACATTCAATAATGTTTTTCAATACCTAGAGAATAAAACCAAACCCCAAGAGTAATAATGTAGAGAGGAGGAAACCGTAGAAAACGAATAGAATAGGAGTCAAAGGAAAACCAAAAGGACAAAAAGATAACATTCTCAAGTGTTGTAGTGACTGATCCATCTCTTGTACACTTATATAATATTTTATGTGAGTCTGGGAGTCAAAAATCATTGTACTACTTTCCATACCAATGCCACATCTAACCCTAGTTAAAAATTTCTTTTGGACTAGGGACTGTAATTGTTAAGTCCCTTCTTGAATTTTCCATATTATTAAATATCATTTATAAGTTAGTGAGTCTGTAAAATATGATTCTGGTAATATTTTGTTCATTAAATATTTTAGTTCTGCTATATATTATCAATATGATATTTTAAGGTAAAGCAATATGACCCAAGTGGTAGAACACATGGCCAACACTGCAAAGTTCTAGATTTGCTGCCTAGCACTGTAGAAAACCAGTCCCAACCCCTTTAACAATAGTACCGCCATGTGTGGCCCTGAGGCCCACTAAGTACCACAGAATTTTGTGCCGCAGAGTGACCCATCACTCACCTGACCTGCAAAACTGGGTACCACCTTGTGGCCCCTAAAATATTCAATACAGAAATTAAACAATGGCAATAAGAGTGCTGACATTAAAGGTTTCCTTTCGAAGTTTATTTTTTTTTTTGCAACACATTTGGCTGTACGCTAGAAGCTCAGGGAACCATATATGGTGTTGGGAATTGAATTTGTGTCTGTATGCAATGCAAGCATATTAACTGTACTATTGCTCTAATTCGCTTGCATTAGGAATTTAAACTTGACTCAGTTAAAGACCTCCCATTAATAAATGGGAAATGCTTAATAAACTGGAGTTGTTGGTGAGAGAATTTTTTCCAAGGCACCACTTATTCTAAAAGTAGTTTAACCAAAAATGTAGTTTAACCAAATATGTGCTTTTATTATCAAATTGAATCTAGGAACTAGAAATTATATAAGCAGGGTTTTGCTTCTACTTTTTTGGGGAATAGTTTTAGACATGAATTAATATTAGACAATTCTGCATGTTTATAGATTGAAGTATTGTACAGTGGACACATGATCTTTCTGTTCCACTCTTGAAACTTTCCTTGGCATTTAAACAGAATTCTCCATACATAGCCCAGGATTACTGGCAGTTTTGATCCCATTCAACCATCTGGTCCAGAGAAAGGCTATTTAGAAAGTGTTAGATTAAGAAGTGTTTTGGGGGTGGGGGCTGGGATGATAATATATTGGGTAGGACTCCTTTTTGCATGTGGCTGACCCTAGTTCAATTCCTGGCACACCATACGGTCCCTCATTTTCCTTCAGGAGTGATCCTTGTATACAAAACCATGAGTAAACCCTAAGCAATGCTGAGTGTGGCTTAAATGTGGTTTAAATCATGTTCTGAGGCTGTGACAACTTTTTTTCCTAGGCCCCAAAGGTACAGGAGAGCAGCTATGCTTGGACTTCAGAATTAGATATCTTTTTTCCATGCCTGTTTTTTCTAGTGTAGGAATTAACTTTACATATCTCTTTGAGACATTTCAAAAATATAGTTCACAAAATGATTTTACCAGGACTTTACTTAGTGTTTGCAACTTGAAAGCAAAAAAAAATGTGAAGATAGTTTGATCTTACCCAAGTAAGCCATGAAACTTATAATTAATTTTTCCAATTTATTCCAGTACTTAATGCTTTAAAACAGAGGTAATGTACTTAGTGTATTTATTGGGAGTGGTAAGTAAACATATACATAAATTGCTGAATTTATACTGTAATGTATTTTAGTATAAACATATTCTAATAAAAATAGCTCTTTGGAAAGTCATTGTGGGAGAATTACCAGATCTTTTCTAACAACATCCATATTATAGTGTTCTGACAGGACTAATATATGTGTACTTTCTGGTGATCTGAGTAAAAAAAAAGGAAGGCAGCTAGCTAAAGTAGACCAAATGGAAATTTCATTAGGAAAAAATTAAATATTTTGCAAAATTACCTGGACAACTTAATTGTAAACCTTTTATTTATTATAAACCTTTTATTTCCTAGGTTGATGTTATTAGGATAACCTTTTCATTTCTTATTTTAAAAAAAAGCCAGAAAGCCACTAAGAGACACAGTATATGATGTACAATGTGATCAGGACTCAATATTTCTAAGGAAAGCTTGAGATTTTATTATGGGAGGTGAATTAAAAAGCTCAGCAAGAATATAATTCTACTGCTTGCAATTTTTTTCTTATTGAAATTTGGGCCATACCCTGCAGTATTCAGTGCTTACTAATGGGAGATGCTCAATGTACCATTTGCAGTGCCAGGAATGGAACTGTATCAGCTGCATGCAAGGCACGCACCTTATGCCCTGCACTATCTCTGTGGTCCTCTTTCACTTTCCTTTCTCTATAGGGAATTCCAGCAAAATAAGTGGTTAAATGGCTGAGAGGGCACATGAAGGCATGAAGGGACATGCAATCCTAAAATCTACTCAAAGAAGTTTACAGGTTCATTTGTAAAATTTGATCTGTATTTCAGAGGCTCAATTGTTAATTTTACTCATTTAGATCAAGGTTTTATTTATTTGATTTTAACAGATGCAATAAGTTATTTAAGCTAATCATTACCATATGGCTCTCTTTTCCTTTATATTATTTCATACATTTAAAAACCTACAAAAACGATGGTGTTAAAAAAGAGAACATGATGTAAAATGTCAACTCTCATCTCTTTTAAAGAGGTTAGAGAAGAAAATGACTTTGTTTAACTGAGTGGTTCCACATAAATACCAAGCTGAGTGTGACATAGAATATTTATGGAATAATTTTGATTGTATAACCTTGCTTCTTTTCCTCTGATTTATGCATAGTTTACAACAAGGTTTCACATTCTTAAGGTTTTCTTATATGGTGGTTATCTACCCCCACCAATAACTTGCATTAGGTTTATTAACCTGTCTCCATTGTCCATTTCTCTTTTCACATTTTAGTAAATGGTACTGTCTAGTTATGCACTTAGATAGCAGTACATTTTCTTGGAAAATGTGATTTAGTTCTATGAAATATTCTGTGGGAAGAAAGAAACAGGTTGCTGAATTATGTGTCTCTCCTACTTGGATATAGGACTTAAAAATCATGCAATTGAAAAACCCATCAAATAATGTTAGCACAAGGCCAAGCTGCTTCAATCTTCTTGACCACTCTCATTTCATTCCATATAACATTCCACCTTCTCTTTTCATCTCTGTGCTCTTGTTCATCCGAGGCTTTGAGCTAACACCTCATGTCCCTTTACATTAAGCTACATTGTAGATTGTATTCTTCCCTAGACATAAAATTTGTGTTTTCAGTTCTTTTTTGGGGGAGTGCCACACCCAGTGACGATCAGGGATTACACCTGGCTATGTGCTCAGAAATTGCTCCTGGCTCGGGGGCCCATGTGGGACACTGGGGGATTGAACCGTGGTCTGTCCTGGGTCAGCTGCATGCAAGGAAAATGCCTACTGCTGTGCCATCTCTCAGACCCATTTTTTAGTTCATTTTAAATTTATTTTTCTTTTCTTTTATTTGACTTACTGATTCTCTTCACCTCTGTGCTTGTTTTTGTAGTGTTAGCTAAAACTGCTAGCTAAGTTCCTGTTTCCTTATAACTTAATGTGTATTAATATTGTGTCCTTAGGTAGATTAGAAGAGCCAATATATCTTATAAGTTTGTTTATTTTTTTATAGTACAAGGGACGTTTCTCAAGTCACCATACTTCAGCTATTCAATAAATACTGGTATGTCCATACATAGATAACAAATACTGAAAATCATAGCATATGTTTTAAACAATGAGTTTTGATGATCCTCTTATATTATTTAACCACATTAAAAGTTGGTAAGGAAAAGGAAGATATCAAATCCTTATACAATTTCATAATCTTGGTTTAATATGCTTTTCTCTTACGTTTTCCCCAAATCATGACATGTAGATATATATTAAGTTTTAAAAGTATTATATGAATATTAAACAACACTAATAGATAAACCATGTAATTTGTGGATTAAATATATTCCTTAAAGTCTGTTAGTACTTTTTTATTTTGTTATTTTGTTTTTTTTGGGGGGTGTCACACCCAGTGGTGTTCAGGAGGCTCTTAACTCAGTATTCACTCCTGGCAGGCTTGAGAGACCATATGAGATGCCGGGTATCAAACCCAGGTCAACTGTATGCAAGGTAAATGCCCTATCCACTGCCAGGAGTGACTCCTGAACACTGACAGGTATGGCCAAACATAGAAACAAAAAAATTAGTATGTATTAATTTGTTTTTTGAGGCAAAGGATCTTAATTTAGTCTACATATGGTATGTTGTTCTACCCACTTTTCATATGCAAAATAATTTAAAATTATCATGGACTAAGAAATTAATATTCATGGTGAGACATTTTTTAAAAAAATGTAAAAGAGATAAAATATTGGAAAACAAAATATATTCAAAAATCTTTCCTGAATGTGTTATAGGTGTCAATAAAGACAAAAAGTGCAATCCTAGAAGTATTTGCTAAGCTAGAAGAATTTTTAAAAAGTTAAATTTTGGGGACAGAAGCAATAGGCTCCTTGGTAGGGCTCTTGCCTTGCATGCAGCTGACCCTGGATGGACCCAGGTTCCATTCCAGGCATCCCATACAGTCCCCTGTGCCTTCCAGGAGCAATTTCTGAGTGCAGAGCCAGGAGTAACCCCTGAGTGTTGCTGGCTGTGTATCCCCCCAAAAAATTAAATTTTGTTTCACTAAAATTATGAGAATAAATTAGAATCTTTGTTCATGCAATGTACAAAAGTAAAAAAGAACAAATAGAACCCAAAAGAAGAAATATATATTTCTCACTAACTTTTTTTGATAATAAAACTCTTGTATCTATTTTTAATTATCAGTTAGTAAACTAACCCTGTTATTAAAATTATATTATATTTATATCACAGGCTTATAAAGTAGCTGCAATACCTATATGTTTTTGTGCATGTTTCCATTAAAATTATTTGGGAAATAAAATTCTATTGTGTAGTCAGGTGAATTGATTCTACTCAGTTTTTTTGTGTGGATTAAATGGCTAGCCATCAAACTTTAATTTATTTTTAATTTTGAGTCATATTCTGTAATGTTCCAAGGTAACTTCTCAATCTACACTCAGGAATTACTCCTGGTCATGCTCTGGGAACCTTATGGGGTTCCCAGAATCAAACTGGATGGATTAAGTGAAAGGCAAGTACCCTATCCACTCTGCTATTGCTCTCGCTCCAGTCAATGATTTTAAAAAAAATGATGCCCCATTTATTGTTGCAGATCAAATTTTAAAACATTATTGAATACTAATTACCTACACATTTAATTTTCAACTTTGGTTTTTACTTATTTTTCTCAGTGAGTCCATTTTGTAAAGCCTTGGCATTTTAAGTGAAATATTTAAGTGTAGAAAGAAAGCAGGGTATAGGAATATGACAAAAGATCAACTTTCATTTCTTTCTTATTCCAGAAATAAGCAATTTTCTAACTTTGCTAATTTCCTAAGGGAAGAGTTTATATATATATATGTATATATATGTATATATATACATATATATACATGTATGTATATATCAGTTGTTGGAGTGATTATATATACTATATGTAAACCACCTTTTATTTTCCTTTTATTTTGAGTGTGGCCCTTATATTAAGCATATCCCTTGGGTTTTCTTATATGGGTCATGCCATAAAAATACCTTTCAGGACTACTCAGGTCAGAATCTCAGAGACAGCTGTTAGACTGTCTATGTCTCTTCTGTCCTTGTCAAATTATGATGTTTTCATTCACTCTGTATAGATAAGGGAGAGGTTAAATATGGATAAATTATTTTTCTTTTTAAATAATATCTTTATTTAAGTTCTATGATTACAAACATGATTGTAGTTGGCTTCAGTCATAAAAATAACACTCCCCTTTCACCAGTGCAATATTCCCACCACCAATGCCCCATCTCCCTCTTCCCCCACCTTCTGCCTATATTCAAGACAGAAATTCTACTTCTCTCACTCATTAACATTGTTATGATAGTTATTAGTGTAGTTATTTCTCTAACTTCATTCACCAGTCTTTGTGGTGAACATCAAAATATAGATAAAGTTAAAGAGTATCGAATCAACTACAAAAGTTCAAGAATTTATCCAAGGTCACATTGTTCTAGCCTGTAACTAGGCTGGATGATCTTTTCTAGTATAATGATAACTGTGGCTTAGAGTCATTTTTGCAGCAAGAAAGCATCGAGTTGAGACTCCATCTTCCCAAACATCTGAGAGTGGCTTTATTACCTGTACTGCAGTGGCAGAAATGAGAATTTTTTTTTAAAAACGGTAGATATTGAATTATTGTTTAAGGAATTGGTTTTTGCTCTTTTGCTTTATACCTTTCATTTCAAAACTTTGAGGAACTGTGCCCTTGTTTCTAAATGACATAACAGAACATTACTTGTAAAAACTCCTGTGTTCAAACATATTCTGAAAAAAATATATAGCTATATATAGACACTTCTTTATCATGGATCATTTATCAGTTGCTGGAATAATTTTTACATATCCTTTAACTTAACAAGCTGTGCCAGGGGAGAAAAATCCTTTGAGGCTGCATTTAGAAATTCTTTAGTGTCAACTAGTGCTGGGACATTTGGTACTTCTTTCATTTCTTGCTTGCTGTGATGCCCTGTTACCACAAAGATACAAGCTTAAGCTGTCTCACTTCAACTGTGTAAGGGAAAATCATTTGAACATTTCATATATTTTAGGAAGAGTTTAGATAATAGGATTAAATTTTTTAAATAGGTCCATGTCATTTACTCACCATCCTTGGTTTTCTCTATCCTGAATTTTGTTCTCTAATATTATTTCAATTAATAGTGAATATTTGTAATAGATTTGGTTCTATTTTTTTCTTCTACTGATACATCTGTAATAAATGTGAGAAATTAAATTTTAGGCAAAATATGATATTGACATCTAATTTCTGTTCTTTCCAAATAGTCATTTTATTTCTCAAAAATAAACAATATTCCGCAAACTGAAAATGTCTCCTTGTTTCCTACTTTGGCTAAAAGTTTACTATAATTTGGTCAAAACTTCTTTAGACAAACAATGACAAAAATCAGGCCTTTTCTTACCCACAATACCTATCCCACACATACATTCCAAAAGCAGAGCTCATTTCATTGCTTATACTAACTGGTCATACCCATTGCTCCCTTTAACCTATTTAATACCCCTCTAGCTGACACAGTTTGCTTCCAACTTATTTTTTGGTATTCCCATCAAATTCCAACCTTTTGCCATTAGCTCCATGAACTTTCTATTTCTTATCTCAGTATTTTCTTCACTTATATAAACTCTGAAGTTGTGGTTGGTAACAGCGCCAAACACTCAACTAAATACTTCCTTTCAATGTGTATTTACATGTTATATATGTTGTTTTCATCCTGATTCCTTATGCTATGTTCCTAATCCTAAATAAATCTAACCCGACAATTTTTACTTCACTTTTAAATCTTTACAAACAGCATTTAAAGATCAATCCTTGCACAGACTGCAACCTTGCTTGACAACAATGATGTCACAAGAATGATGCCAAGATTTCCATTTTGGCTGTAGAGCATTGCATATAGTCCTTTAGTCAGAGCACAAGTAAATGGCTAGATATGGGAAGAGATCACTGGGAAGTCCTACTTGCACACTCAACAAGAAGCAGTCTCTACAAGGTAACTTGTTACTTGGCTATCTCTGAGGATATTAATGATGAAAAGGAGTGGCCAGAGGAAAGACTTTCCCTTCTCAATTGCAGCACTGTAACTAAGTGACTTCTGGTAGATCAAATAGACTATTTTGGGGATTCCTGCTCACCCATCTCCTCTGTGTTTTCAGAGCTGCTGTAGAGCTGTTAGAACAGTGAACTGATGCTTTTTGACTTGCCAAACAGTGGGAGCTTTCTATTTAAATAGTTATCCCTTAGAAGAGCTATATTAGGGAGCTCAAAGGAAAGGATTTAAGGGCCCACACAGAGTAGAGAGGCAGCAGATCAGCCACCTACTGGGCCCTTTTTCCTTCGAAGGCTTCAAACTACATATTTGTAAGGCAGCGGCCTCTTGCTCACTCAGCTGTGTGCTCCTCACCTGCCCCTTTGTGTTTGGCAAATGCATGGGAAGGGCAGTTTTCTTGTTTTTCACTTGTCTCCTGTTGCTGTTCATAAGCAAAGCCACACTACCAACTGGGCAGAGCTCCAGTTGGCACATAGGGAATGTGGCCATAGGAAGGGAACTTTAGGGGCAAGAAGGTTCTGGATCCAGACTTTGCCAAACGTAAAGTGGCAACAGAATGAGAAGCCAAAGAAAGGAATCAGAATGTTTTGTTTACATCTATAGAATATTCTTAAACATCAACAAGAGGTTTTATTCAAATCTCTGTTAATCATACTACTAAACTTATCATCCTGATAATGAGAGCATTACATACATTGGATAAGGAATTGGGAGGTACATACCCCCACCTGGCCTGCCCTTATAAAGTAGATAGAACTTTATTGTATTCAGACAATGACTATGCTCTCCCATTTCTATAATTTCTTGTTCTTGTGTCCATATTAAAGAATGTACAGATACTATGAGTTAGTTAGGAGATTCATTATCCTGTGAGATTAAGGCCATTTTTTTTGTCTCTTTAAAACCTGAAATCCAGAAGTAGGCCAGAAAATAGGCCTAATTATTTATACTGAAATCTATTTTATACAATCATTAAACATCTAGGAGATGACTAGTTCTGTTGTGGTCAACATAGATTGTTCACTTCATTTTTTGCTATCTATCTATATACTATTATGAACCATACAAAATACAGCATAACAAAATATAGAAAACTATGAAAAAAACTCATTTTAACACCCAAATTTGACAGATGTTATGTGTTTTTGAATCTTCTCCAAATGTCTTTCCCTTTATTTTTATAAATGAATGACTCTTAAAGATACATATGAAGCCTCTCTTTGTACTTCTCTTTGCCACTTTGTTTCATATAAATAACACTTATATGTTTACATAAGGCTTTTATAATCCATCTAGAAGCTAATTTCATCCTAAATCCAGAGTCATCTCCTGAGTTTCTTAAGTAATTTGGAAGGGTATCACTCAAAACAATAGCATGAGAATAGATGGAAAAAAGGAAAAAGACTGGACCAATAGCACAGTAATAGGGCATTTGCCTTGCATTCGGCCCACTCAGCACAGATCCGAGTTCAATTCCCGGCATCCCATATGACACTCTGAGCCTGCCAGGAGCGATTTCTGAGTCCAGAGCCAGGAATGATACCTGAGTACTGCCAAGTGTGGCATCTCCAGGGAAGGATGCAGGTATGTGCATGTGTGACATGCACCAGCCTATTCCAAAATCAAAAATTCTCAAGCATAAGACATGAAATATAGAACCTTTAGGTACTATGTAAAACTGTATGCAATTGTCCTGATTCCTTTGCCTTTACCTAGATGTCCTGGTCAGTGATGGTCAGTCATGATCTTCCTTTTCTTACCAGTTCATTGTTAATAGCTGACTCTTCTCAATTCTTGCTCCATGGGTCTCTGGGAAAGCTTAATAAAAATGAAGTACGGCGGGTTAATTATATGCCTAAGCTCACTCTTTTGACTCCAGTATTTTGTAATGGATGCTAGACTCTTCCACTCCCTGGGAAACATCATGTTCTCTTAGCTTGTGCCTTCCCTAATCAAAATATAGAACAGGGGTGAAGAAGTAGAAGTTGGCAGCAATGTGGTTTGGGTATTGAATTGTTTCTACATCAAAAGATTTATGAACTGTGCATTTTAAACAGTTCTCCGTTCATGATTCTCTTTAACTGAATTGGAAAATCTGGGAGGAAGTATGACCCAAATGCTGGAACAATGGCCTTTACTGTTCAACCTAGAGCTAACGATAGAAACTTCCACTCAGGTAAGTTGAACAATTATTCTTAGGAGTCAACATCCTCCATTTCAAATGACAACATGGGAGGTAGCTAGTAAATTCATGACAGCAAGGTTACTCAGTTCTCTTTTGCTGTTGTCTAATGCAGAGCTTCTGAAGGATAACCATTTAAATAGAAAGCTCTTTCTGCTTGGGAAGCAAAAAGCATTAAGACATTGCTTTAACAGCTTTACAGAATCTGCCATTTCATCCAGAATACAGTGCTAAAAAGTAGCAGTAATCTCTGGGGTGGGAGCACAACCCACAACCAACACCTATGCTCCTCAGTATGTGCTTTTTACACTTTCAGTTTCCATTTTCCTTAATCAATATTTACCAGGTGACAATCACAGCTTCAGTGGTTTCTGTTTGCTATCAGTCTTTCAGTTGCTGCTTGTCAAACTTTAATCATATCCTTGTCTATATATATAACTTCTGGCTATCTTCATTGTTTTATGAATGGCTACCTCATGTGTACCTAGTTTCTAGGATCAGTTGCGAGTTGAAATTTGAGTTTTTTTAACACTCTGAACCAGGCTGATTCATTTAATTTTATGACAATCCTCAAAGAGTGATAAAGGTTAATACTTCCATGTTTCAAATGTGGTTTCAAAACTGAGGTGGCGCTTATTCACCTGAGAAGAAATAACAGTTGAGACAGCTGTGAAGAGTCTGAAATGATCCCATCCAACCATTAATTGAGTTTGGGCCAAAGAAATTCTCCAGCATTCTCTTATTTTATTGGCTTGCAAATGTCTTCATTGCCTGTTTTAAGTGACACTATCTCAGGCATTTGTCATTTATAGGTTACCTATTGCCATGTAACAAGCTACCACAAATATAGAGAAGAAAACAGTAAGCTCACAAGCCTGGGTAGTTCTTATGGTTTGATCAAGGTTAAATAATCTCTTTGGGGCTTCACCATGTGATATGGTCAGTTATAGGTTGGCTGGGGAGTGGCAGAACCTGCCTGGTTTCACTTATGAATCTGGGAACTAAATGGCTCTTGGCTGTGTTCAGGCCTCTCAGAATCCAGTAGGCTAGCCTGGACTTGTTTTTCCAATATTCACACGGTTCTACAAAGGGCAAAAATGAGCAAGCAAGGTCTCTTGAGGCTTAAGCTCAGAACTGCCATTATGTGATTCGTGCTGCAATTTATTGTCCAAAATAATTCACAAGGTCAGTTCAGATTCAAGGGGAAAGGAAATAGATTTGACCTCTTTTGTGAGAGAAATTGCAAAATCACTCGGCAAAGGGAAGGGAAAGAATTGTGGAGGTTTTCGCCATTTACTTCATGTACTTAGCTTTTCCCATGATGAAGCTGTCTCAAGTAATTTTCTTTCTGGGAGCAGCTGTTTTGATATACAGGGATATTGATCTATCATACTTATGAAGAAAATTGCACCACAGAAATAATTATTTAGGCATCATAGGTGTTCATGGCTTAAAAAAATACTGAAGACTTAAGTATATGAGTCATTTAGTTTCTTAAGCAAAGCAGTTTTACTCTTCTAAGAATCAACTGATGTATTGTTTTCATCAGTTTAAAGCGATTCTAAGACAAGTGCCTGAAATTGCATGAAAAGTGTGATTTGTTTATTGTGCATCACTGGTAGATAAAATAAATACAAATATCTTGACGTAAGCTAGAGATAATATATAGCCATCTGAATTTATAACTATGCAAATACATCTCTCTGGTTGAGGAGTTTTACTTTCTAATAATTTTATTAAATTGATATTTAGCTTTGCATTAACTACTTTATTAGACATTAAATATCTGAACTTTTCTTCTTAATATCTAACATGTAGATAAAGAAAAATAATTTTCTCTTTACCCATCAATGTTCATATTTGATCTCCTTTCCCATTTTTATAAAACAGACAGGTAGGGTGAATTCTCATGCCTTACATGTAGCTGACTCCAGTTTGAGCCACTGCACAGCTAATGATCCCCCAACTCCTATATTATCAAAAGTGATTATTGAGCACAGAACCAGAGTTAATCCATTAATACTACCAGATGTGGCCCACCCTCAACATCCAAGCTTGAAAAGCCAAATTGAACAGGAGAAAATTCAAATTTAAAAACTGCTGAATATTTGTCTGTACATGCAAAGTAATCAAGAACTACCAATAACATAAATGACCCAAGCTATACTTCAAGTACTATATACAGATAAAGACAAAAATGTTCTTGATGTGAGGAGAATCCAGTTAGAGGAAGTTATCAGGAAATGTCTATTAAATAAGGATAAGGTTGTTATGCAGAATTAGATCACTGCCTTCTCTGTTCATAAAAAGGTTCGAGAGATCTGGTTACACTGCATACTTCCTACTGCAGAGGTAAAACCCTGTAAACGGAGATTATTCTTACAAATGTTAATGTTACTTACAAAAAAGAACTTTCAGGGTTTTTTTTTAATAGCTTTTCCTATGCCAAACAGACCTATTTTGGGGGTGATATTTCTGTTCCCTTTCAAAGCCATTATAGATTTTTGGATGTTTTTGCTAGCCAATTCTATTTCTGGTGCCATTTTGTCATAAAAAGAAGACCAACAAAAATAAATATGAATATGAAATAATACTTTGCATCTTCAAAAATAAAAATTCTTAATATGAGATTACTAAATAAGAAGCACATTATGTTTGAGATTAGATGCTACTACCTATGAAACATAATGCTTTTGCAACACAAATTTAGTGATTGTATAGCATAAGCACAGGGTTTATCATCCCATATAGAATACGGAATAAAGATAGTGGGCAAGGAAAATGTATACAAAGGCTTGTGACTTGAAAAGACTTTAACAATTCCCTAGAACATTCCTGCCCAAACCCTCCTGTGGTAGAAAACTCACTAAGGAAGCCCAATCTGCTTCAAAGTGGATTACTGAGTCACTGGTTGGTGTCTGAACAAAAATTGATGAGAGATCTTAGTGTATGTATTCCACCATTCTTCTCTTCATGAAAGAAATGTCAGACTAAAGTTAAATTTAAAAATAAACTAAGTAAATTATAAGATATTATTGGTATTAGTCAATAATTTCCAAACCCAGAAACATCATAATTAATGGGCAAAAAAAGCATAAGGTGCTGTTCATAATGAGACCTGCATAGGTGTAAGGGAGATGGAACAAATAGTTCTACTTAGGGTGTGGAAAGGCTCTTTGTTTTCTCTAGGAGATGGCAAGTCCTTATCAGGCAGATTACCTAACTAGTGTTGATCAGTTCTTCCTGATTAACTGTCTTTAGATTCTGTTCGGAGGACAGCTTAAACTATAGTGAAATCTCAAATTTGTAATATGGGGATTAGCACAAATGATTCCATTTGAAGGTAGTTGTCATTTTTTTATATGTTAACAAGATGGGCCTGTAAATAATCAAAATAGAATACATACAATCCACAGATGCCTTGGAGACACAGAATGAAGTGAATTTCCTATTCAGTGTAGTGGCCAGAATTCAGATGATCTAAATATGTGGAACAGTGGAGGTGGAGGAACTAAAACTGGTAGGTGCTATCTTGTGAAATTGGGAATATCTCATCATCAGGGTTACTGGGAGCATGCCAGAGCGCTCTGTGCATCCACAGTTTTCCAAGACTAAATCGACATCCATTTTCTGAGATCAAATTCTGTCTCTGGTCCATTACAGAAACACCACCTGGACCTCAAATGCACTACTGCCAAGAAGCCCTTTAACGATAGCACGGATGGCAAAGAGAGGCTTTAAATTGGCCAAAGAGCTTCCTCTGCAGTCATCCTATCCAACGTGTGGCAGGTTTGAACAGCATGACGATGTATTATTTTAACATTACACATAAACTTTATTCCTCTCCTTAGCAAACTGCCTTCTGAAGTTTTTCAGTTATCCAATGTGTTAAAAATAGACAAAACTCAGTTTGTTAATTCTAGGGAAATTAGCCTCACAGTGGGGGGGTCTATATCAAGGAAGTTGAACAAAGAAACAATGATAACAATAATAGAAACCTAGAAACCGGAGGGGAAAATGTCATAAAAAATAGGTTTCCAAGCACACTTTTCTCACTTTATTGCTGATTTGCAGTCAGTGATAGCACTTCTTTTGTGGATTTTATTTGTCTTCTTTCACTCATATCTGTTTTACATTAGTTTCAATTTCCCCTATTCTGTAGCTTCCTTCTTGGATAGTATCTACTTCTTTTTTCCAAACTTTAATCTACTCTATCGTCCTCTTCCTGGTATAGCCTTTTCAACAATCCAACCAGAGCTCTTTTGATCAGCTTCTTTCTAGGACTTGTTTAATCACCTGCAACAAGAAGATAATTACCTGTCCTTAGATATGGGATAAAATAAAGGAAAAAGCAGATTGTATACATTTGCATGCTTTTCCCTACCTTTCACTCTTAGACTTCCAGATACAACTGTACACTCAACCTGTGATTATCTCCTGCAGGCCTGAGTTAGTTTGTTCACAGTGCCCTCCTCTTATTTTATCCCTCTTTCTCATTTTTCACCCTTTCCATATCTGTTATTCCATTTTACTACAAATGATCTGTTTTGAGATTATGGGAGATTAAGTCCATTTTGGGGAGGAAATCACACCCATTTTGATTTTCAGAGGCCACGCTCTTAGTTTTGTTTGGGGGACACTCCTGTGATGTTCAGGGTAATTCCTGGCTCTGCATTCAGGATTCACTTCTAGCAGTTCTCAGGGATCCTTATGGGATGCTAAATTTTGAACTCAGGTTAGCCACATGCAAGGCAAGTGCCTTCTTCTCTCAGTACTATCACTCTGTCCCTAAATTTATTTTCCATTAGAAGACTTTATCAATATAAATTCACACTCTTCTGTGATTCACTGGCTTCATATTTATGAAAGGCACTATATAAAATGGTTTATTAGATGTAAAGAAATTCTTAATGGTTTCACATGAAGCAGTATGTGGGATTATAGGTGCTTCTAAGAATTGACTCATTCATAAACATTGACTAAAAGCCTGATGCCTGCTACTGGCAATAAATCAAAACATATTCCTCCCTTTCATAATCAGTGGGTAAAATACATGGTATCTTATGTTAGAGTGGAACTATAAGCATCTAAACAAGGTTTAGATGCAGGTTTATTTGGGAAAGAGAAGCCAAAGTAAGAGAGGGAGAAAAGTGAAAGAATTGGAAGAAAGGCTGGGAGTAAAAAAAAAAAGAGCTGGACTCAAACAAAGACATGCAAGTCTCCTGCTATCAGCAAACATTCATGGACACATTGAGTATGGCTCCCAGAATCCCGTGTGTGATATCTGCCCTTGTGATTTCACTTCATAAAATGGGTTGATTACTCTACTAAGTAGAGGTGAAGAAAGAATTGATAAATAGTGCATCTCACTAGTAGCCCTTGCAGGTCACCCCAACATAGATGGTAGCTGCATCAACAACTGTGACCCAAAACATACAAGAAGAAATGACACGGGTTATAAAGTAATAATATTACATAAAACACTATTACAACTTTGATGAATGATAAGAGGGCTAATGGTAACATGGAGTGATGCATAACACAAACCACATCAGTGTTACTGACCACAGGCTAGATAAACTCCTTCAAACTGCCAGGGTTCCACAACATGAACAAATGGTTCTAGTGTTTCCAACACAAGACATTAACACTGAAAGCCAGTTTCTCAATATAATATTTATTATACTTTTCCTCAATAGACACTGAAGCCTGACACTATTTGGCCTTTGGTCAGAGTTGATTTTCTTTCAAAAACACAGGAGTATTATAACATAATTTTATTTCTTCTGTTTCTCATTGATATGTTTGTACCTTCAGTTTTTTGGTTTTTGGGTCACACCTGGTAGCGCTCAGGGGTTACTCCTGGATCTATGCTCAGAAATCATTTCTGGCAGGCTCAGGGGACCATATGGGATGCCAGAATTCGAACCACCATCCTTCTGCATGCAAGGCAAACACTCTACCTTCATGCTATCTCTCCAGCCCCTGTACCTTCAATTATTACAAATTAGACTTTTTATTGTGATAACACTATAAAAATAGGTTGTAATATTATATTGCAATAAAAATAGGTTGTAGCTATATTTAGCTAAAATGTAAAGTTTTATATTTTAATATCTGACTCTACTATAATATGATCACCATTAGAAGTCCAGTTTCTGTCTACCCCTGTACAATTGGCCCCAGTTATTGAATTGATGACACAGTTTTTAGTTTAAATATAAGGGACTTCTGATAGTAGTAGGACTAATGTCTGCCAAATACTGTAGTAAAGGCCTCATTGAAGCCCAAGTAAACATGGATTTGTGTGAATTTGTGAGACTCAGGATAGGTTGGAGGTCAAATAAATGTCCTTCATAAATACTGATTTATTATTGGTGCCACTTGTAAACTTTACCACTCTCTGTGCAGTTTATTACTTGTGAAATGGGAATGACATTCTTACTCCTTGCAAAAGAATAGGGTGACTATCAAGCAAAGAAAAAACAGATAAATCTTTTAGGACAATTCCAGGCATATGATAATCACTTTATTAATTATTAATAGTAGGAGTATCTGTTTGTTATGTTTTCCATAACAAAATATCATTTGACTGAGTAGATTAAATTACACAAATTAACTTTATCACTGGTTTGGAGATTGTAAGCCCAATATCAAGAGGCTGGCAAGTTATAGACTTATAGACCTTTCCTTTAACTAGTTCTTGTTTTTTCACTGTATTCTCAGGTTACAATTTTTCTGCATGAACCCATAATGGCACTTTCTCTTCCTAGAATGACACAAATGTTATTGGATTAGGGACCGACTTTTATTTTCTCATATAATGTTAATTACCTTCTGTAGCTAAATACATTAAGCAGACACCCTTTTTAAACACACAGAGCACATACCGTGCTTTCCCCAACCCCCTATACTATATTTTGCTTAATCCCATAAACAAAGAAGCACATTCCCTGTTTTAAGCCCCTCTCACATCCTACCTTATTGGCTGACACAGAGTTCACACCCTACTTTTCCCAAATATAAATATTCCTTTCCCACCTAAAATATAGTTATTCTCCAGAAGTGGCTTGTGGATGCATCTTTGTGAGTGCTCTACTCACCTGGGATTAAACCTCATCAGGGACTTCTACAACCTCCTTAAAGTCTCCTCTTTTTAATACAATCACAGTGAGGGGCATGGGAAGCTTCAATATGTAATTGGGAGAAGTTCTCGAACAAATCAATAAGAGCAGTTGCCATTTGTATAAGAAAGTTCAATTCTCAGAAACAGTATTTGATGATTTCAAGCCTTATTACCCTTTTGATAATATTTCAAATTACTGAGACCCCCCTCAAAAAAAACTTTTGTCTATGTAGGTTATATTAGTAAGTATTGATATGCTTGTACCCCTTCATTAACAATAGTTCAAACTACAGTGACTAAAAGAAAAATGGCGGGGGGCGGTGAGGTGGCGCTAGAGGTAAGGTGTCTGCTTTGCAAGCACTAGCCAAGGAAGGACCGCGGTTCGATCCCCCAGCATCCCATATGGTTCCCCCAAGCCAGGGGCAATTTCTGAGCACTTAGCCAGGAGTAACCCCTGAGCATCAAACGGGTGTCGCCCCCCAAAAAAGTAAAAAGAAAATAGGAAGGGAGGAGAAAGAAAAGAAAAGGAAGGAAGGAAGGAAGGAAGGAAGGAAGGAAGGAAGGAAGGAAGGAAGGAAGGAAGGAAGGAAGGAAGGAAGGAAGGAAGGAAGGAAGGAAGGAAGGAAGGAAGGAAGGAAGGAAGGAAGAAAGAAAAAGAAAGAGAGAAGAAAAATGTCTGTCCCAGAGACAGGCCGGGGTAGTGTGCACTGTATTACTGAAAATTAATCATGAACAATTTTGTAACCAAAGTATTTAAATAAAGTAATAAAAACATAAACCTTAAAATTTTTCAGCACAAAATACTTGGAAAATATATATATTCAGCACAAAATACTTGGAAAATATATATATGTAAGGAAATACAAATAAATAATAAGCTCCTTTAAAATGATTATTTATCCATTTGAAAATACTAAGAAAAATGGGTCCAGAAATATGTCTTAGTATTAGAGCACCTGCCTTGCAAGGATGGAAGCATGAAGCCACACAACTCATGAATAGCTAGAATAACCCCAGCGCACAACAGTGTGTTACCTCCTGTCACAATGACAACAAAAACCAAAGTGAAGTAAAAGAAAAATAAACAGTGATACTTCCTATTTCAAATTATCATAGTTTCAGAAGCAATAACTTTATTTGCTCAAAATAATCTTTTCTAGCTTGATAAATACCCTTGTTTCTATCCTCATTTTATGACTATATATGAACAATTTCATAGATACTGTTGACCGCATGTGTTGTGGTATCACATGACACATAACCTGCTGAAGATATCAATGTACAATGTTGAAATAGTGAGAATGAAAAAGTAAAATAACATGGTAGCAGTATTAGGGAAATGGAAGTCCCCTTTCATAATCCCAGAAATGTCCTTTTGATCTCCAAGAGTTACCAGACCATACTGAGATAACCACTGCTTTGGACGCCCCCCCCCCCGGAATCTGCCATAAATGAATCAGTTTCATTCTTCTGACATTCTACTTTTGAAGGTTCACTAGCTCATTCAATACCACGTTTTAATGTCATTATACTAATAGTAGCTATGGTCTTATTTCCATTTTCAGAGGAATACCAAACCACTGCAAATAGGCAGAATTCACTTGCAAGTTAATTTTTTTTTGCCATTTTACAATTTATGTTTTATTGTCCACAGTAAAGATAATATATATAACTATTTATGTAAAACCTATTGGGTGATTCTTCAGTAGATTGGTTCAAATAATGTATTTTCCAAAATCATGTTCTAGTACATCTATCATGCTCGTAAAGATACAGCCTATGAATGTTATCATTTTATTTTTTTCTGGATTATTAAATCAGTTCATGGCAATGACTTTCTCTGGATTGCTAGTTTTTTTAATGAAGCAAGATAGTTTTATTGAATAAAATTTACTTAGAAAGATATGAGGGGAGACAAAAGAGGAATATGTGTTCAAAGGAGAACATAAGCTTCAGCTGAGTGGAAAAAGCACAGAGACATTAGAGACAAGCAAGAAAGATACATTGCTGTAAGTTAACACCCAGCTATTAAGCTAAAACAAAGGTGTTCCCCCATCTTCCTCTTTCCCATATACCTCTTACTTTGAATTGTAAAAGGCCACCTGGACCTTATTACTCTCTGCCCTGGTTGAATTAAGAAAGAGCAGTTCTTGCTTTGGACATGGAGAGACCATGAGAAACAAACTGACTCTGTGATTCTTTCCTGACTGGCTGGCTTATTAATCCTTCAGGGCTGCCCTAACTGCCTCATCTTCACCCACCTGGGGATAAAAATATGTATGTGGGGTGATTTCATAATGTGTGGAGACTTATTTTACACATGTTCATGGGAGAAGCAGGCTTAAAAGAACAAACCATGGGCTACCATTTAAAAATATATTTTATTGAGGCCAGAGCAATTGTGCAGCGATAGACCTTGTGCATGGATGACCCGGGACGAATCACAGTTTGATCCCCTGGAGTCCCATGTGATTCCCCAAGTCAGAAGTGATTTCTGAGTGCATAGCCAGGAGGAACCCCTGAGCATCACTGTGTGGCCCCAAATTCCAAGTGTATATAAATATATGTATATATGTATATCTATGTATGTATGTATGTATAAATATAAATTAAAGCACTGTGATTACAAAATTATTCATAGTTGAGTTTTGACATACATTCCAGCACCAACCCTACCACCAATGTTAACTTTCCTTTATCAATGTTCCCAGGTTCCCTTTTGTAAATTGAACTTAATCATAATGTTTAAGAGTTTAATTGTCATTTTCAAAATAAAATTGCTATATCAAAAATATATTCTTCAGCATCATGTGAATCTGACCTTTCATTTACTTTTTATAGAAGGTAATTTAATTTTCATAATAACCATATTAAGCCAAGTTTTAATAGGTAATAAAAATCCTCCAACTTTTATTATTTTACTAAAATACTAAATATTTAAAGATAAACTTTATTATTGTGCGTTACTGATACTTTCCATATATGAATGTGTATTTTGCAAGGGCAGGAGTAAGTCACATTTATGTGTATTAATATATCTATCTCCTAGAAGGGTTAAATTTTAGAGTTGGTGTTCAATAAGTGATTTTGGAATTAAATTTAACAAATAGATATATACACACATCAAAATAAAGAAGCTGTATTCAGCAGTATTGTCTGTCTTTTTCAACCATCAGTCCTTCCTTTTCTTTTTACTTTTCCATTTATCTTTTTGTTGTTGTTGTTGTTGTTGTTGTTTTGTACTTTGTACTACACCCAGCAAGTCAGGACTTGTGGTTCTATGCTTAGGTATTATTCCTGGTTTACTTGGGGGACCATTTGAGATGCTGAGATTACTTTGCATTGGCTGCATGCATGGCAAGTTTCTTAACCCAATGCACTATCTCTCCAGCCCTATCTCACCTTTATCTTTCTTCTTCAGCACTATCTTTATCAGCACTTTATTTTTATCTCCAGCACTATCTCACCTTTTTCTTTCTTCTCAAACCTTGATCCTATCCATTTTAGTCCCTCTTACCATTTTTAACCTTATCATTTCCCAAATATCCTTTAAAATGTTTTATTTAAGCAATTGTGATTTAAAAAATTATTCATTGTTGGGTTTTAGACATACAATGTTTCAGGACCCACCAGCAGTGCCAACTTTCCTCCACCAATGTTCCCAGAGTACATCCCATTCCACCACCTCCCACTCCAGACTGCCAGTATAAGAGACCAGTTTTTATTTTTGGCAGTTAAAGTTTGGGTCTCATGATTTCATTGTTGTTGACTCTGGTTTGGATATTTAGGACCCCTTAGTTCCCATCTCTCATCCTTTCATCTTTGTATATCTTCTCCTCTACTGAATTTCTTTCCCTCTCATTATACTCTGGGGCCTAGTGTGTTCTGGATGATCATCATTTAAACCATTCCATTTCTTCATGCATTTATTCTAAATACCAGATATCAATGATATCCTGTATTTACCTTTTTTCATTTGGATTACTTTATTTAGCATAATATCTTCCAATTCCATCCATGTTGCACCTAATTATATAATTTTATCATTCCTTTCTGCTATGTAGTATTTCATTGTATATATGTACAACATCTTCATAATCCACTAGTCTGTTCTTGAACAGATAGGTTGATTCCAAGTCTTAGCTATTGCACTGAGTACTGCAATTAATAGAGATGTACATAATTCCCTTTGGATGAGTGTTTTTCTGTTCTGAGGATACCCAAAAGCAAGTTTGGTGAGTCATATTGCAGTTTAATTATGAGTTTACTGAGAATTCTCCAAACTTTTTTCTATAGGGATTGGACCAGGCAGCATTCCTATTTGCAGTCTATGAGAGTTCCTTTCTCTACCATATTCCTGCCAATATAAATTGTTCTTAGTATTTTTTAATATGTGCCATCATCACTGGTGTAATATGTATATCATTGTCTTGATTTGGATTTTCCTAATGATAAGTGGTGATGATAATTTTTTCATGTACCTGTTGGCACATGTGCCTGTTGGCCTCAGAAAGTTGTTCATTGCCTGTTCTCATTGTTAATGGTGTTTTTAGATTTTGTGGGATTAACCTTTATGAGTACTTTGTATGTTCTAGATAACAACCATTTATCTGATATGTTGAGTGCAAATATTCTCTCCACTCAGCTGACTTTTAATTTTAGCTTGTTTCTTGCCATATAGAAACTTCTTAGTTTGTTGTAACCCCATTTATTCGGATGCGATTCTATAGTCCTTACATTTGGCATCCTATCGTTGAAGACTTATTTGAGGTCTAAAACTTAAAGTGTTCTGACTATGTTTTCCAAAATGTACTTTATAGATTCAGGTTTAATTTCAAGGTCTTAATTCACTTTGAATTGTTTTTTGTAAGGCATAAGATTTGGATTGATCTTTAATTTCTTTATATAATTATCCAATAGTTCCAATGCCATTTGTTGAAGAGACTGTCTTTTTTAAACTTTATTTATTGATTGATTATTGATTTTTTGGGGTCACATCCAGCAGTGCTCAGGGGCCATTCCATATGAGATGCCGGGAATTGAAGTGGGTCCTTCCCAAGTCGGCCACATGCAAGGTAAATGTCCTACTGCTGTGCTATCCCTGCAGCCCCTGAAGAGACTGTATTTTATTTCATGTTCACAGCTCCTTTGTTAAAGTTTTTGACCATATATTTGGAGGTTTGTCACTGGATATTTTATTCTGATCCATTGATCTGAGAGTCTGTCTTTGTTACAATACCATACTGCTTTGATCACAATAGCTTTATAGTAGATCTTCAAATTAGGTAACGAGATGCCTCCTAGTTTGTTTTTCAATATAGTTTTGGCTATCCTGGTTCTTTTATGATTTCAACACACAAAATTTGTAGTTGCCTAAGTCTTTGAAAAATACTGTCAGAATTTGGATATGGATTGCTTTGAAACTATATAGTAGTTTAGTTAAGATGATTATTTTCATAACAATGGTTTTCTCATTCATGTTCATAGAATGTTTATTTAGTTTTTTATTAATTTCTTAAGTGTTTTGAAGTTTTCATGTTATAGGTTTTGTATTATTTGTTGATTCCTAGTTACTTGTTAATTTTTTACATATTTTAAATGAGATTGACTCTGATCTCTTTCTTCTCTGAGTCATTCATTACTTGCATAAATGAATGCAACTTTCTTTATGTATTAAATTTATAGCTAGCCACTTTGTTGCACTGGTTTATTGGTTCAAGGAACTTTTCTGTGGATTCTTTAGGGTCTTCGAAATATATCATCATGTCACCTACAAATAGAGATAGTATGACTTCCTCTTTTCAAATTAGATTCCTTTGATCTCCTTGTCTTGTCTGATTGCTATTGCTAGGACTTCTAAAACTATATTAAATAAGAGTGGAAACAATGGACATTTCTGTTTTGTGCCTGACCTCTGTGGGAATGGTTTTCATTTTTCACCAGTAAGAATAAGATTTATGGACTTTTCATAGATAACTAATACTTTTAATCATGAATGTATGTTGGATCTTGTTAAATGCTTTTATATACATCAATTGATATGATTATGTCATTTTTATCTTTCCTTTTACTGATGTGGTATATGATGCTGACTGCTCTGCATATATTAAACCATCATTGCATTCTCTGGATGAAACCCACTTGATAATGATGAATAATTTTATGGGGGTTGGTTTTTGGACCACACCCAGTAGTGATCAGTGGTTAATCTTGGCTCTGCACTCAGAAATTGTCATGGCTCAGGGGACCTTTTAGGATGCTGGGGATCAAACCCAGGTCTGTCCTGGGTCAATTACAAATGCCCTACCACTGCACTACTGCTCTGGTTCCATAATGTATAATTTTTTATGTGCTGTTGGATTCAGTTTGCTAAGACATTGTCAAATCTTATTTTAAATAATTGACTTTTTAGTTTATGTATCATAATTTTCAATGCTATTGAAATCATTTTGTTAAAATTTATTGAGTACAATACCTTGTTTTACTCAGTAATTTATAGTTGAGTCCCAGGTATACAAAGTTCCAGCACTAATCACAAAACCAGTGTCAACTTCCTTCCACCAGTGCCTCCAATTTCCTTCCACAGTCCATCCTGTCTTCTGGTTTGGAATATTTTAAATTTACATGGATGTAGTTCGTATCTCATGCTTACAGTATTGTTCATTATAGTTGCAGTTACTATATTAGTCTCTCTACCACTGTTTCAAAATCCATCCAATGTCACCCCATGCTTGCTTCAGTGATTTCCCTAGATTCTTTCATGCCCAGTTTTTTTTGTTTGTTTTGTTTTGTTGCTCTTTGGGCCACACCCTGTGACGCTCCAGGGTTACTCCTGGCTATGTGTTCAGAAAGCACTCCTGGCTCAGGAGACCATATCTGGGAGATCAAACCAAGGTCCGTGTTAGATCTGCAGCGTGCAAGGCAAAAGCCCTACCTCTGTGCAATCACTCCAACCCCTTAATCCCCGGTTCTAATATTTAATATTAGGATTTATTTGCATTGTGAATTGTACAATCCTAAATCGATTCTTTTTTGTTTGTTTGTTTTTTGGGCCACACCCAGCATTGCTCAGGGGTTACTCCTGGCTGTCTGCTCAAAAATAGCTCCTGGCAGGCACGGGGGACCACATGGGACACTGGGATTCGAACCAACAACCTTTGGTCCTGGATAGGCTGCTTGCAAGGCAAACGCCGCTGTGCTATCTCTCCAGGCCCAAATCTATTCATTTTTAATGAACATTTTTGTTCATGAGGAAAAATTGGAAGGGTGATAAGGACCACACTTGGCTTGCTTAGGACTTACACCGATGTCTGTACTCAGGTATCAACCCTGATGATGGTGAGGACTGAACCTAAATTGGCTATGTGCATGGCAAGTGCCTTATCCTCTGTGTTAACTCTCCAGCTCCTTAATTTCTTTTTATTATATTAATGGCCTTTGTACCTATTTTTTCTCCAGATACTTTCAAATGATTAGTGGGAGCCAATTTTCCATGTTCCTTGAATTTTCTGCATTTACTGAAAAAAAAAATAGGCACTGCCTGCCTTTTTTTCGGAACCATTTTCTCTTGACATTCTTGGAAACTATAAATAAAGTCTCTTTTGGAGCAAAGGGCAGGCATGCTTATTACCCACTAGAAAAGATTTAGATCCTTAAGAACAAAGTTTTTCTCTGATAATGCACCCTACTGCATGCACAAATTTAATTTGGCCCTCATTTTATCAATCTGTGGTAATTAGGATTCTGGAACTGGCACACTGTGTACAACCGCTTACTCTGAGTTTCATAAGCTACTCTTTGTCTCTGAAGCAGAAACCTTGTGACTTCTGTTGGCACCCAGGAAACTGTAGTGGGTTAACTGACTATATTGCCAGTAGTGTAAAATCACGGTCTTATTTACAATGATTTTCAAAGTATCTCTGTTATTTTATACATGGTTGGAACTGCAGACAAATCTTCTAGATTACTTGGTTCCCAGAACAAGCTTTAGTTTTTTATGTGCATCTATTTGTATGGCGCCCACTGAGACTTTGTTTTGAATTCAACTTGCTCCTGTTTTTCTTTCCTAAGAAAATAATTACCTGTAAATAATGAGAACTTTGTTTAACTTTTCTCTTCTCTCATTGCCATTATCATTATTATTGACAGATTATCCCGGGGTCACATGCTTAGTTGCTGTGTCTACTTGGAGGTCCTACTTGTCATTGTGGTAATTACACATAATTGCTTGCGGAACCTGAATGCACTTGTTGCAGAATGTTGGAGATTATGCAGTTGATGTAGCATGCAGCATGGTAAAAACAGGTTGTCTGGATTGTATTTGGTGATGTTGGTGGCTCTTGGAATCAAACTAATGGCCTCATGCCTGAAGTACACTACCAAGCCAACTCTATGCTTCTGTTCTAACTTTCGTATTGCTTAGCTTCCTTCTTGGGGACAGGATTTTTCTCTCTCTCAGAAATGTACTCTTTACTCTTATGATCAGATATCCTTACTTATAACAGATCAGATTTCCTTATTTAGAACAAATGAGATTTTATATCAGATATCCAGATTTAGAACAGTTGTTTTTCAACAACTGGTCTGCAAATTATTTCTGGCCCACAGATTTCAAACAGTTGGAAACATTGATTTATGAGGTTCATAAAAAGTAATATGATTTTTAGTTCATTCATCTAATCTATATGCCCATATTATTCCCATTTCTTTTTGTCCCATTTAGTTCATTTTTTATTTTATCTATGCCCAGTTGTGCTCAGGCACCACTCCTAGTGGTGTTATAGGGATCAAACTTGAGTCACTGATGTAATGAAAGTGGTGCCTTACCTACTGTGCTTCTCTTTGGCTTTCTTCGTATGAACTTTAAAAGAATGAGCACTTTTATTATTACCCACAAAGGATGCTCACCAAGTTGTTTTCATAAAGGATGCTTCTTACTTCTGTTCACATATCTCCATTTATTTCAAATCTTACTTTATCTACAAAAACTTTTGTGAGCAATCCCAGTTAACTCAGTCATCAAGAGTTTTGATATATTAATAATTCTTTTTTATCATATTTATGTTTCATTTGAATGTTTAGACTAAAATTTTTAAGAAATATGTATGATTATATAAGCAGTCCACTGCCTTTACTACCACCGTATTCAGTAATGCAAAATACAATTTTATATTAAGGGGGGGATATCTTTTATAAGTCTAGAATAAGCTGAGGCACAAAATTTCTCCATGGGAAAATAAAAATCAGGTTTTTAGATATAAAATGATTTAGAATTTCATATCAGTTATTTAAAGTAGAAATTACATAATGTTTAATGATTATTTTATCAAGCATTAATAAGTTTACAATTATAAGTAAACTATAATAATACAATTGTAGTTTAATATGTTTCTTTATTTTTATTTTTTTATTTCTTTTGTCCCCCCTATTCGCAATACAGACCAGGCATAGGGCCTGGTTTGAGGTGTATATGGGGAGCATTTACTGTACCTCCTCTTTCTATACAGTCAGTGTAAAGAACACAGCCTGTGGTAAGCATTGGGAGCCCTTATCTTTTATTTTATTTTATTTTATATATATATATATATGTGTATAAACCCTTCACCAGTGCAACATTCCCATCACCAATGTCCCACGTGTCCTTCCTCCCCACCCCACACTGGCCTGTACTCTAGACAGGCTTTCTACTTCTCTCATTCAGTCACATTTTGTTATGTGTTGGCACACATCAGAAAGAATGAGAACAAGCAGTGCTAGCGGAGATGTGGAGAAAAAGGAACTCTTATTCACTGCTCGTGGGAATGCTGTCTAGTCCAACCTTTGTGGAAAGCGATATGAAGATTTCTCGCTTCGGCAGCACATATACTAAAATTGGAACGATACAGAGAAGATTAGCATGGCCCCTGCGCAAGGATGACACGCAAATTCGTGAAGCGTTCCATATTTAAAAAAAAAAAAAAAAGATTTCTCCAAAAGCTGGAAGTTGAACTCCCATATGATCCAGCTATACCACTCCTAGGGATATATCCTAGGAACACAAAATACAATACAAAAATCCCTTTCTCACACCTGTATTCATTGCAGCACTGTTTACAATAGCCAGACTCTGGAAACAGCCTAGATGCCCCTCAATAGATGAATGGCTAAAGAAACTATGGTACATATATACAATGGAATATTATACAGCCATCAGAAGAGATGAAATCATGAAATTTTCCTATAAATGGATGTATATGGAATCTTTATGCTGAGTGAAATAAACCAGAGGGAGAGAGATAAGCACAGAATGGTCTCACTCATCTATGGGTTTTGAGAAAAATGAAAAACATTGGTGTAATGATTCTCAGAGATAAAATACAGGAGGACCGGAGGGTCCAGCTCCCAACATGAGCTCACCATAGGGATTGTTTAGTGCACTCACAGAAATAATTACACTGAGTACTGTCATAACAAATGCAATTTAGTTTGTACATGTAAATACTGTGTGAATAAACACATAACTTTCTATCATCTTAAAAGAACAAATATTGGGGCCGGAGAGATAGCACAGTGGTGTTTGCCTTGCAAGCAGCCAATCCAGGACCTAAAGTGGTTGGTTGGAATCCTGGCATCCCATATGGTCCTCTGTGCCTGTCAGGAGCTATTTCTAGACTCAAATTTTTAATATTTTATAGACAATCTATTAAACAACTTAAGCACTATAGTTTTCTAATATAATTCCATATACAGTGATGCTATATATAGCCAAAGCATTGACATTAAGGCAATTATTAAGGTATAGATTGTTTCAGATAATCAATATGCAATAGACGAATAGAACCCTTGATAATTCTGTACTTAGTATTATTGAATCACATATAAATCTCAGGCATGGTAAGCAAACCAAACATAGTTTCTGTATACCATAATGGAGTTAGTAATTTCTAGATTAACAAATGTATATTCAAGTTGCTATTTGGGTTGAAAGTTATATTATTTTTGATTATTTTCATTGCCTCTCTGATTATTACAAGGCTGTCTTTTCCCCCTTTATCTAATAATAATTTAAACACATAAGTACATTTTTATCTCTCCAAAGAAAGTTATAGTGGTTCCATACAGGATTCAGGAAGCATGTGATTTTCTGCTCCTACACGGTTAATGTGAGGTTCAACTCTTTTTTTTTTGTTTGTTTTTTTTTGTTTTTGTTTTTTGGGCCACACCCGGTAATGCTCAGGGGTTACTCCTGGCTATGTGCTCAGAAGTTGCTCCTGGCTTGGGGGACCATATGGGACATCGGGGGATCGAACCGCGGTCCGTCCAAGGCTAGCGCAGGCAAGGCAGGCACCTTACCTTTAGCGCCACCGCCCGGCCCCGAGGTTCAACTCTTTAAGATTGTAAATGGACTGATACTCTTGTGGGCATTACAATAATGTTCAAGGGACCAAGAAGGAAAAAAAAGAGAACAAAGGGGAATTGTCAACGTTCAAAATAATTTCCACTTAAGCCTTATTTATTTAAAAAGTTTTTAACAAAAATTAAATGTTTTTGTGTGTGAGAGAAAAAAAGGTATACTATATCATTGATCATAACTGGATCTGTCACCATACTGAGATATATGGAAATCTGGGAAGAAGAATACATTTAACTGAGCATACAAACTCTGCATAGAATTGGAATCACAGGTTGGTAGATAAGAAACCAACAAAAGAGACCAGAAGATAGCACAGTAGATAGGGCATTTGTCTTTCACATGGCTGACCAGGATTTGATCCCTAACATCACATATGGTCTCCAAGCTCTGAGTGCAGAGCTCGGAGTAACTCCTGAGCACCCTCGGGCATGGCCCCAAAACAAAAAAACAACAAAATAAAACAAGAGACACTGGTAGAAAATAGCCATTTTACCACCCTGAGATACTCAACAGTTGGAGAGTATTTCTTGAAGCTACGGGAAAAGTTTAACACTTCTGTTTTGACATTCTTTTTATTATAAGATTTAAAGAAACAATTCTTCTAAAACAACAACAAGGTAAAATATACATGGATATTTAAAATGAAAGAGTCAACATTGAAAAATATCTTATCTTCTTGGGGGTAAATTGATAGTACAGTGGGAAGGGCTCATGCCTGACATGTGACTGACCCAGACTTGATGATTAGTATCCCTGAACCCCACCATGGTCTCCTGAACCCCACCAGGAGTGAGTCCTGAGCTTAGAAGCAGGAGTGAACCTTGAACACAACCAGGTGTGGCTCCAAAACTAAAAAATAGTATCATCTACCATACTCTTTCCTGTGCAGAAACTACACTAGTCCCTTCTTTTCCAACTATAATCATAATTCTTTGAACTCGGATTCCTCTGCCAAGAATGTTCTTGCTTTATCTCTTAATATAAATGGGCTGGTTGCAGTATCTCCCTATCCAACCTGTTATAACCTCTTGGTCCTCTGCAGCATTATTCAACAATATTTTCAGTTTAGTTTTAGACATAACATGTTGATCCAGTATTTTTACACACCGATTCCAAAGAGAATATAAACTCGACAGTATGTATGATCAGCTCCTGGTTATCACGACAAGAGATTAAGAGAAAGGTAGATGAGATGACATAAGGTGGACACAAGAGGGGTCTAAAAGTCCATGAGAAATCTCTACAGTGATATTTATAGTTTGCTTAGTAATTTAATACCTAGACTTTCCGTACTTAGAACATCATATCAAAAATTAAGATCTTGTATTTTTTTAGAAAGAAAAAACTAGTATAATTGAAAATAAACATAATTTATACTGAAATATTCATCATGCTTTCTTCCCTTTAGGTTATAAGAATGTATTCTGACCTCTTTTCCAGAGTGTCAGAGAATGCACACTAGGAGAGTTAGACTGTAACTAAACAAATGTAAACATTCGTTTAAAATTAATATTATATAGTAGAATGATTTGCCTCTGTCTTCTACTATTATATAAGTTATTTCACTGTTCATAATCTTAATCATATTTTGATGAGCCACACTCAGCTGTGTTCTGGGGTTATATGACATCAGTGATCAATATCTGAGTGTTTTATATGCAATGTAATTAACCATCACTTGACTCATATCTCTGATCCCCAATCATATTTTCCCGTCTATAAAGATCATGTAAATGCAATGAAAATATTTTCATGATAAAACAAGAAAGTTCTTTTTACATATATGTATCTTAAAATAATTTTACAATAAAATGGAAAAAGCCATAGTTTAGCAGGAAATATTAAAGTAACTCATTTCACAAAGAGAAGTTTGTAGGGCAACAAAATAATTATTTTAAAAATCTCAGGCAAAATAAAATTTTTGAAGGAAATAATTTTTCACAATATTTTATCAAACTTCCTTAATGACTTTTTGGTATTATTGTGAAATTATATGCATATTCAAGAAACAGGCTCTGAATGAGGCAAATACAAAAATATAGGTTAGTGGAGTTTGAAGGAATGATCCAGGTAATAGAGCAGGGCAATAAGAGTAACCAAGTGAGTTGAAGTGGGGCCTCTATCAACATAATTCAAAATTGATTTCCCAAAGCATTTTCATGTTCCATTGCTCAAGTTAGCTACCCTGTTTTATCTCCATCTTCCCACATTAGTTATCTTCTTGTTAGAAATCCCTGTAAATCTATTGACTGAAAATTCCTTGCAGTGGAACCATCTATTAATGACCTTAATCCAAACAACTTGGGCTAAAGGGTAAATATAGGCATATTCATAGTTTTGCTTTACTACCCATTTAAATTTTAGATATATTAAGTAATCAATACAGGATATTAAAATGGCATTCTTCTAGAGAAGTGAAATAGTCATATTTAATATTTGTATTTAAGAATTTTGAGGTAGGCATACACAAAAAAATCCAAATATTTCATCAAGGTGAATACATATAGTCTCAAATACATGTGCAATACATAGAAATGCTGCATGTGATATATGCACTGTAAGAAGAGTTTTCTAGAGTTGGGGAGATGGCTTAAAGGGCTGTGCACACAGCAGGCTTGGGTTTGACTTCTGCCTTTGCATGGCCCAAACATAAAAAGGCAGGAGCTCCTGAATAAAAACGGTGTTCTGAAAACACACAAACTCAAAATGGTGAATATTTTAGAGTAGTTATGCAGCATTGTGATTACACCGGCATTTTATTTTTATTGACACCAGGTGACTAGATAGAAAGAACCTGATTTTGATCTTTATATGAGTAAACCTATTCTCTACCAGTAGGAACAGCCAGTAATTGTCAAATCCTTCTTTCATGACTTGGGGTATGAGTAAGAATATTTAAAAACCCCAAAAACATTTCAGCACGTGTCTAGCATGACACCAATGCTCATTATGTATTAATCTTACTATTCTACCCCTGGGAGCACTGAATGTGTCAGAGTTTTGAACTTAGTTGAGAAGAAATTTCAGAATCATCTGTAATGTAGTATTTCTACCTCTTCATTCATCAGTACCCTTATTATCCCTGAGTATATTATTTGCATTACATAGTTTAGTCATCATGTTTATAATCTGAACTTAACTAGAAACCAGATTCTTCCTACTCAGATTGTTTCTGATTTGACTACCTGAATGTCAAAGGGTCGCAGGAAGTAACATTTCTAGCGATCTTGAACTTCAAAAAAAGATCTTTTACATTTATGCTAATTTCTAAAACATTAGTTCAGCAATTGAATTGACTCAGAGATTGAATTGAATTGCTCAATAACATATATTCCTAAAGACAAGAAACTCAAATGTCCTGCAGGTTGTGTCCCCCAAACAAAGTCAAGGAACATTAAATCAAAAATGCCAGTGAGTAAGGATGACAGTGAGTCCTTTCATTTATTTGATTTCGTTGTGAAGCTAGGTAGTTTTTACTGAAAAAAAGCCTGCTTAGAAAGATCTAAGATGAGACAAAGGGAGGAAATGTGTCTAAGAGAGAACATAGGCTTCTTCAGTGTGGAAAAAAGCAAGCAAAGAGACACAGAAACAAGCAGTGAGAAATGTTCAAGGGAAAACACAGGATGAAAGAGCAAGAAACATTCTCTATTTTAGCTTAGACTCTATCAGTAGAGGTCAAGTCAAGGATTCCAGTGCAAGCAAGTTAGGCAGGGTTCCCAGAAACTATTGGTGAGGGATGGGGGAAAAACAGCAGGGAAGAGAGAAGTAGTCAATCAAGGGTTAAATTTTAGGTGAAGTCCCCAAATCATTTTGATCTTTTAATTAACCATGGAGTTTAGATTTTATCTTTGAGTAGGTCTTATCTCAAAGTGTTTTTCTAATCCAGAATCATACACTATAGACTGCAAAACAAACAAACAAAAAAACCCAAAACATATAAACTCTCAGAAACTAATGGTTTTAGTTTAGTGTGAAAGTTGGTCCCCAAAGTCAGTCCAGTACAGGCCTTATTACATAGCACAGAGCAATTGTGGGATAAAACACAGTACTGGTAAAAAGGTAAATAGATCAGGACTAATTGTGTTTAGGCCAACCTTCATGGCCTTACATTCTTCACCTCAGGAGCACACTGGGGATCTCTGAGAGATAATAATTCCAATGAACAGACATTAATTCTTAATTCTTACCAGCTTAAGAATTAAGAATCTTAATTCATTAATCCTCCACATCTTTCAAACATATTAATGATTATGATCATGAGTTATGTGTTCAAGGGAGAACCCAAGTTTGAAAATCAAGCCAAGTTCTCTGTCTTAGCTTGGATCCTCTCAGAAGTAGAAGGCAAGCTAAGGATTAATTAATTCTAGAACAATGTTTGTTTTCTTTTGGGGCCACACCTTGCAGGACATTTGGATTTCTTGTTTTTAGTCATGTATGTTATTGGGCAAATCAGTAACTGAGACAACTCGATTGTATGACTATTTAAAAATTTATGTAACAGTAAGATAGCAATTTTTAGGGCAAGCCAAAACAAATTAGTTTTTGTTTCAGTAGAAGTAAATATAGGATATGTCAATCTATATAGAAGTTAGATTACATACCTTGTTATCAAACATCTCAACCATAGTTTTAGCTATAAAGAAATTGACCTCAAATTGTTTTTAGGAGCCAGAGTGATAGTACAGGAGTTTAATCACTTTCCATGCTTGTGAAGGACTCTAGTCTGATGCCTGGCACCACGTGTGATCCCCTAAGCACACAGCCATGATCCATGCCACCAAATAAAACATCACACCCCAAAAATAAAACAATAAAAACAGGGTAAACTTTAAAATCCTGTACATGTAAACTAGTAAATGTGTAACCTAGAGCTAAACTCATGATATCAATCCTTTCCTTTTTAATTTATTTTTTAAAATTGAATCACTAAATTACAAAGTCACCAATTTCTTGCTTATTGCAATGAGTTAAATTTTTCCCTTTATGATTTCATGAACTTTTTGACTGACAATCACCAAAATTATCTATTGCTATAAAAATAAATCCCCCTAAATTTAAAACACCTAATCACTTACCATCTTCAGTGTCTGTGGCTCAAAGGTTTGTCAGTTACTTAGTTCAGATAGTTTGGGTTTGGTGTCTTTCACGAAGTTGCCATCAAAATGTTGTGTCAGGCTGGAGCTAGCTAGCTGAAAACTGGACTGGGACTGGAGAATCTAGTACTGAGATGGTTGATGCACACACATTGGTAAATTAGTGCTAGTTACCAGGTAGAAAACATCTATTACTAGCCACATGGATTTCCTCATAGGACTCATTAAAGTGATGGTAGGTTTCTCCAAGGGACCGGTTCATGACAGGGCCATTCTAAGGCTACAGTATCTCCCAGGACATAGCTTTGACATCACATACCATCATCTCCTCCTTGTGTCTTTGGGTACAAGATCAATTCTAGTCAATGAGTGAGAAGAGTATGATGACCAGAAGGTGAGCTATTGTGGAGCTGATTTGAGACTATGCTGCATTTCCTTCCTTTCCTTCTTCAATAACCTAAGTATGTGATATATCTGTGACCCTCTCTGAGGATTTTCTAAGCACTTTGTTGCACTTGCTTAATACATTTTAATTGAAAGCAGAATTAAAAAAAAATCTTCACTAGGGGCTAGAGCGGTGGTGCAGCATTAGGATGTTTGCCTTGCAAGCAGCTGACCTAGGAAGGTCCGCAGTTTTATCCCAGGCATCTCATATGCCCCCCCCCCCAAGCCAGGAGCAATTTCTAAACACATAGCTAGGAATAACCCCTGAGCATCACCGGGTGTGTCCCAAAAAAGAAAAATAAAGAAAAATGAAACAACAAAACATCTTCATTAACCAAAGGTAATATGACAATAATATCTAGAGACAATAAGGCGAGGCTCAAGAGGAACATTTCTTGGTAGGGAGCTTGCCACAAATAGTAGAGCAGTGCAGTTAAGGCAGGAAAGGACCACTGTGATAGTTGGAACTGATCGCTATTGACAAGAACTGAGTGCTTAAAAAAAGTAATAAGCATGGTACCTCCTCATTATCAATAATGAAATGATAGTGTCTAAAGGAAGAAATGGGAGAGAGAGCAGGAGGGAGGGAGGGAGGGAGGTAGGGAAGGAGGGAGAGTGAGTGTCAGAAAGAGGTAAGTAAATGTCTGCCCCAGAGTCAGGCAGTGGGGTGGATGGGAACTGGGAACATTGGTTGCAAGAAATGTTCATTTGTAGTATGGTGTACATTGTACGACTGAAAATCATGAACAACTTTGTTACTGCAGTGCCTAAATAGTGAGTAGTTTAGAAAAATTCTTCAACACACTAGAATGTATATGTTTTAATGAATATTTTAAAAGATCAAGGAAATTTCTTTTACATGCGCTTGTTAATATAAACACAATTAAGGGGCCAGAGAGATAGCACATTGGTAGGGCATTGCCTTGCATGCAACCTGTCCAAGACTGACAGTGTTTCCCATGATCCTCCGTGCCTGCCAGGAGTGATTTTTGAGCGCAGATCCAGGAGTAACCCCTGAGTGCCCCCAGTTGTGACCCAAAAATAAAATAAAATAAAATAAAATAAAATAAAATAAAATAAGTTCCTTTACCTCAGCCTGCTTTTCCTTCCCAAAGTCCCTCTCTTCAGCTGCAAGCAATCTTTCACCTTTTTCCTTTCCCATATAGCCTCTAAAATTCCTTTCATGGTGCCAAATAATTCATTTCTGGTTCTGAGTTTACAAATACATCTTTGCAAAACAAAATCCTGACAGCCATTCTCATTTACTTTGTGATGCAAGAATCTGCCCTATCTTGGAAATGGAGGTCAGGATTCTTATTGCTATTTACTTAACAATAAGTCCCCTTTCCTGGTCTGGAAGGCAGGATATAGTCTTTTGTCCAGAACAGAGGGTTGTTTTTTTTTTTTTTGCCCCACAGCGCTTTTGTACAGTATTTTCCTATGTCTCCCAGATCCAGTAAGGTCTGTGATCATTTGTTTCTTGGTAATGAGTAGTTATGCCTGTTGTAAGTCCTGAAAATTTGCCATGGATTTTTGTTGCATCCTTTCTAATGCTGCTCTAGGGTTCTTAATCACCCAGTCAACATCCTGTCTTATTTAGACATAGTCTCATGACTTCTTGTTTTTCGGTTCATCTGATTCTAGAGAAGAGATGAAACCTTTGGCCTCAAAGAACAGAAACAGTTATGAGTGGATGCCACTTCAGGGCTCTGGCTTTATTGTGTTCCTTGATGCACATCCCATCCGGTGTTCTGCACTCAACAGAGATGCTTGCACATTGTTAATTGACTCTAATTGACTGAGGTTCCCTGGATGAGGGGAGCAGTAAGAGCAGAGGCTTGTCTGCTTGCATAATCCCTACTAATGAGCTCTACTTTACTTTGATGCTTAGCTCAGTTTTCTTAGGCTGAAAACACTTTTTGGCAAATTTCAATAGAGACTATTATTGGAATCTTGCTGAGTTCAATCAGTAATATACATCTGTGAACAAAAATATGTATGTGAGTGTATATATGTATGTATTTATATATGTATATAAACCGATGAAGTATTTTCCCCGTGACTGCTCATATTTATTTTGATGAAATTGATGCACTAAGATGGAAACAGATTGCAAGCTGAAACAGTTTTGTAAGAATAGGTTGTACTAAGCATAGTTTAGGCATCTTCAATTTCACACAATATGAGAAAATATTGGTAATGGAGAAATTAAAGGCTGGAAAGAAAAAGGCTGGAAAGAAAAAGGCTATCAGCTCAGAAAAATGGCAAAAAATTTGGTTTTGAGAGTAGTATGATGTATTTGGGAGAAAATTATGAGTAAAAGAAGAGGAAGATAAGTAAGGAAGGATCTGTCTATTTGGAAATGACTATATAGATAAATCTGTATTTAATAGAGTGAAAAGTAGTGAGTGGGAAGATTAAAATAAGATTTCCTTTTTTCCAGGGTCTTGATTTGCAAGTTAAACTTTGGATTTGACACTATGGCTAGTGAGGAAGCAATGGTGACTCAGAGACATACTATGAACTACTTCTTTTAGGGAAGTTAAGCTGGAAGAAAGAAAAGTGAATTAGAAAAACCTCAGAAACTTGAAAATGTGAGAGGAGGTAGGGCCATGCTAATGCAAATTAGTTTTCTATTTTTTTATTTTTTTCCTAGAAGTTCTTGAATCTAGGCTTTGTACAGTATGCTTTTACAACATGATAAAATTGATTGTGGAATCTGATCTTTCCCTTCTGACAATTTCGTTAAATATATGCATTTATAAGGCTACAAAATATTGAGTCACTCAAAATGGCTTTGGTGAATGCATATAATCCTTGAGTATTCTTCTTATACCTATTATAAAATTATTTGAATAATTAGCAAACTCAATCAATTAACATGAGTAAGATGCCAAACTAATAGTGATGACTAAAATCTAACTAAAATGTGGCAAATTAATTTCAAATAATAGCACAATTATAGCATAGTACTTATCCTTTAACTAATAACTCTATTTATAGATATTCTCAATCCAATGTTGCAATTTCATTTTTTTCTAAAGAGCAAAATAATGTGCCAATTTTGAATATACATGTGCTAGCTGAAAGCAATAAATTGGTGATTTTCTCCTCTGTGGGACAGAAACAAGTTAGAGGGATATAAAGAGAAAATCCTACGAGTAATACATTTAGAGCACATTTTGGTAGCAATTTCTATTTGTCTTTAGCACTATATATATTCCCAATTGTTATTCCCTTCATCCCATAATTTTTATCTTCAGATCTTTCCATTTCATATCCCAAAGATATCATTTGCTCAAACATAAAAATAACATTTAGATGCCTTTGCAAGACTCTTGTGAATTTATCTCTTACTTCTTGTTTCCATCTATTCCCAGTAGTTTTGAAAAATGCCCAAGTTAGCTAAATCCTATATGAAATAACTGTGACATCTCCACAGCAGCATAAATTCAAATGCCTATTTGACAGTTCCAATTGATGGCTAATGGGCTCTTCAAAGTCAACATGTCTAAAAAAATTCTTCCTTATCTTTCCACTCTCAAATTTATCCTCCTACAGTTACTTCACTTAGTACATGCACTAACATTATTTGGGTACTCAAATTAAAATGAAAGTTATAATTAAAATAATAATTGTAATCTACATATTCTTTATTCCCATTCCCTAACCCAATACATTCTATAAATATGTCTTCAGAAAATTTCAATTGCAAAACATATCTCTTTCAACTCTGCTCTCCTTTTCATACCTCTACCTTAGTTTATCCCACTTCTCTTCAACAATTTTTCAGATGTTTTCTCACTGGTCCCTGTTTTCTTGCTTTTTACTTGTCATCTTATCTCTGTTTCACAAAATCATTTTAAAAATCTGTTTATTTTGCAAATTAAACTTTTCATAATAGCAGGAAAAGATAACATAAAATGACAGAGTATGAGTAGGAGCCCCTGAGTTGTGAAATTAGGGGAGGAACTTGATTGCATTTTATAAATCCAATTGGGTGAGTTTTGTTAGTTGAAGAGTGGTAGGTAATAGATAGAATTTTCTTTTTTGGTCATAGTGTTTTTGGACTGTTTGCAACCATGAGAAAGGGACTTGAAGCAAGTCTTATCAAGTAACTTAAGTTCTCTCATAGTCATATATTAGAAGCAGATGTTCTTTTTATTTTTATAATATCTTTATCTAAGAAACATGATTACAAACATATTTGTAGTTGGGTTTTAGTTGTAGAAAAAGAACAACCCTCCTTCAACAGTGCAATCTTTCCAACACCAAAGCCACCCATCTCTCTCCCACCCCCCTTTTCAAGACAGGCATTCTATTGCTCTCACTACAATTGTAATGATAGCTGTTAGTGTAGTTATTTCTCCAACTGCACTCACCGCTCTTTGTGGTAAGTTTCATATCATAGGACAGTCTTTCCACTCCTCATCTCTATTGACTTTGCTTATTATTAACATACTGTCTTATATTTTTCTTAAACCCCACAGATAAGTGAGACTATTCTTTGCCTATTTCTCTTCCCTCTGACTTATTTCACTCAGTGTAATAGTTTCATGTCCATCAATGTATAGGAAAATTTCATGACTTTATTTTTCCTGATGGCTGCATAGTATTCCACTGGGTATATATACCACAGTTTCTTTAGCCACTCATCTGTTGTTGGGTATCTGGGTTGTATCCAGATTCTGGCTATTGTAAATATCACTGCAATGAACATAGGCATGCAGAGGGCATTTTTATATTGTGGTTTTTTTTGTTCCTAGGAGTGGTATGACTGGATCATATGGGAGCTCAATTTCTATTTTTTTTGAGGCATCTCCATATTGTTTTCCATAAAGGTTGGACTAGACTGAATTCCCACCAGCACTGAATGAGAGTTCCTTTCTCCCTACAACCATACCAACACTGATTGTTCTTGTTCTTTGTGATGTGTGCCAGTATCTGTGGCATGAAATGATACCTCATTGTTGTTTTGATTTGCATTTCCCTGATGAGTAGTGATGTGGAGAACTTTGTCATGTGCCTTTTGGCCATTTGTATTTCTTCTTTGACAAAGTGTCTGTTCATTTATTCTCCCCATTTTTGATGTAGTTAGATTTTTTCTTGTTAACTTTGATCAGCGCCTTGCATATGTTAGATATTAGCTTCTTATCTGATGGATATTGGTGAACAGTTTCTCCCATTCTGTGGGTGGCCTTTGTATCCTAGCCATTATTTCCATTGAAGTGCAGAAGTTTTTCAGTTTAATATAGTCCCATTTGTTTATCTCTGCTTCCACTCTGCAGGTATTTTTTTAGATCAGTATGCAAGTTATTTTTGTTTGGAATATGTATAATTTAACAGAGGGCTAAAAGGTATGTCTGGTTCACAGGGAAAAGGAATTGTTTTATACATGTTTAACTTCGAGGAACTTGCCATAGACCTAATATTAATCTCTAAAATTCTTATGATATAATCAAAATAAAATCCAACCTCATCACAATATATCATCACAAGATATTATGTAAAGTACACGTCTCCTCTAAGCTTATTTCAACCCATATAGATATCTCCCTGATAGCTATTTCACAGCTATGTTGGTCTTTCTTCTGCTCAATAGCAGCCAAGCTCATTCCTATATTTGTTGTCTAACTTTGCCTAATGTGAGTGCTACTTCTTTTTGATTATTGATGTCTCCTTCAGAAATCATCTGCTCAGAGAATACCTTGTAGATGGCAATTTATATCAGCTCATAACTTCAGCATCACTTCATTCAGACATCATGTAACTCATGCATATGCAAAAATATGGCCTCTGAAGTCATATAGTCTGTGTTCAAATTCCCTTTGTTATGTAGCTGCTACAAAACCACAAACATGTTCTTGTGACTGCATCTTCATTTCACCTCTTATAAAAGGAAGATGATACCTACATTACAGATTTTTGCTAAACTTCATGAGTTTAGCTTGTGGAATGTTGACTCCCTAAATATGAGTAAAATAATCTGTTGGTTGCCACTACCACAGGGAGTCCACTACCTCAGCAGATTTTTGAAGCTGGGTCTTTAAGAGGAGAAAGCAAAGTTGGAATTTATTGAGAAATGAAATTTTGGTTTAAGGTGGGGGCTTAACTAGGGGGCTTGTTTGGGATTTATGGATCGGCATCTAGTATGATGGAATTGATAAATACAGTAGACTGAGAATTTTGAGGTCATTTTTAAAAGCTCTTCAAATATATGCTCTAAGTTGATTCTTTCTGTTGAAGAGTGGATGGATCTTCTGGAAAGTTTCTGGAAGAAGCAAAGCAACCATTTGCCTTGGCAGAGTTTGGGGGAAAATGAAGTTAATGAAGATGGAATAACAAAGGAAAATCCTTAGGGGTATAAGAGGCTAGAGAGCTTTGGTTTTTGAGGTCTGATATAGGGATACAATGTTTTGTTTCTGAGCATGTAGAGCACATAGATCTGCATGGCACATAATAGGAGCTTAAAATGGTGAGTTTCTCACCTACTTATTATCTTCGTGTGAGTCATAGGTTAAGCATTTGTCTGAACCCCCCAGGTTATGGCATAGAGTAGTTATCAAGTAATCACTGTAGAATGGGTGAATTGATGTAATTACTTGTGTACTATGAACTTCATGGGAGCAGAAAGTAGGTCTATCTTGTTGAACACAGTAGTCCAAAGGCCTGGAGCAGTACCGGGAACACAGGAAGCTCACAACTTCAATTTGTTGGCTAAATTAATACATTTTTGAGTACCACAAATTACCTGGAGTATAAAATCAAAAAGCTGTTTCTTTCACCTCTATTGAAAGGTGTAAGTCTCGAAAAAGAATACAAATTAAAGAACAAAGGTAGAATAAAATTGGTTACATTCGAATATTCTTTGGGGAAAATGTTGTTAAATAAAGTTAAATAGGATTTTTTTCCCTGTAAGGCTTCTCAGATCCTTTAATCTGCTGCAGTGTACTGTGAATTACTAATGGGGGAATACACTGTACACTAGTCTGATCAGGAAAACTTCCTCCCCTCTTTTTGCTAAGGGAACACTTTTTTGAGGGGGTATATCTGGAAACATGGCATTACTGTTGTTTGAAATTTACTTTGGGAAATGCTGTATTAAAGAGTTCTATCCCCAAAGTCAAAGATATCAGCATAGGAAGCAGAATGGGACTCATTGGCAGTGATCTGGTACTGAGTCACTGCAGGATAATGAGCAAAGCACAGATGGAGCTGGTACTATCTGGTAGGGATGGGGCTCCTCTAGAAACTGTACCTAAGTGTCTTGTATGCCACCAGAAAGCACTTAGATGTGAAGGAGAATCTGGTGTAAAGTCTCCCTTGCTGGTGAACATCTTCCAATCTTAATCACAGGTTCTCTGTGTGTTTTTCAACATGCAGCGCGACATCAGCGAAGAGTTTTCTACTAAATAACTAAGCACTTGTTCATTTAGCCCTTTTGTCTATCTTCAACTTGAAAGTAGTCCGGCAATGTTGTGCTGTTGTGTTTTTAGAAAGCTAAAACTAGGAACCCAAAGTAGCAATCATATCTACCAAGGTATGTGTATACATGAAACGACTTGCATTTTTAAGAATATTTATTACTCTTCATGTGCCTCATTTTACTGAGGAGCTTTGTGAGTGGCTTGGATGATAGTCACAGATTCTGAATTGTACCCTGAGAAACTCAGTTTTATCACTGGAATAAGGCAAGAAGGTAGTGCCAAGTAGGAATAGTGTATAGTTGAGGTCAGAAGCCTTCAGATACTGCAGTGCTACTAGGTTTTAAATGTTGTAATATCTGTATATTTTCATTTAATAAAAATAACCCTCTACTAAATAGTTTAGAAATAATTGAACTGAAAAAAGCCTGTTGCCTGTTTTTGTATTGCCATCAAGCTAAGAATGGTTTTGACCTATTTATTTCTGGTAGGGGGTTGGCACCACTCCTGTTGTTGCTTAGGGCTAACTAATGACGCTTTGCTTGGGGATTACTCTTGGTGGTGTTGTGATGCTTGGAAGATGATATTCAGCATCAGAAAGCAAACCCAAGTTGGTTGCATGCAAGGCAAGTGTTATGAATTCCATTTGTGCAGGTTACAAAAAACTTTTTCATTTGAGAACATAGTTTCTTAACTAATTTATGGCTTTCTATCTGCTTTCACCTTCCTTACAAATAATATCTGGCATTTTCTGTCATCTTTCATATTGATCAATTAGTCATATTTAAACTTGGAAACGTAACAACTCATAGTTTCTTTGCATTGTATTTGCTTTGGAGCCACATTTGGCTCTGCACACAGAAATAACTCTGGTGTGTTCGGGGAACCATATAATATTCGACGTACTGAACATGGAGTAACTGCATGTAAGGCAAGAGCCTTATCCACAGTACTATTACTCTAATCCCACACTGTGAGTACTTTAACATAATGTTGTGAAGGAAGCTTGAGACACTATCTAATTTCTCCTACTCGTTCTGGGAAGAATTGCATATAAAGCTTCCTGGGAGAGATTTTGATTTGCTATAGTCTTTAAATGACTCAAAAAGCCCATGCAAAGAAGAACGTTTCCAAACACTTAATTCTTAGTGTATTAGCTACCAAATAGGTTCTCTATATTTTACCAAATATATTTCAAGATGTCCTACCTCTTATGTGTTTTATTTTTGTTTATCTTATTTTACTTTTGCCAACACCTAGTGGTTTTAAAGGTGTACTTCTGGCTCTGCACTCAGAAATCACTTCTAATAGGGCTCATAGGATCATATGGGGTTCTGGGTACTGAATCTTCATAGGCCTCACACAAGGCAAGTATACTACCCACTGTGATATTATTTTAGCCCTAAAATAATTTCTTAGTGGTGCAGGACTTCCATGTACTCATCTTGATTCTTTTTCAGGGGAGGAAGTGAGGGCTCCTAAACTATCTTCAGGGGGCCTACAGGATTCATTGACAGTCTTCAGCTTTCTTTGGCTGGTAGTTCAATACAAGGACTGGAGGATTTGACATTTGTTAAGTCACTGAGGTGATAAGCATACGCCTTTTACCATGGAGGTACTGAAAGCTTCCTGAACTTCAACCAATGATGCCTTCAGTAATATTTGGAGAATCTGTAGTACTGGGATCCTATGTGCTATATTAATATCTGGGCCCAATTATTTTTACTTTTAAAATCAAATCTTAGGTGCTGGAGAGATAGCACGAAGGTAGGGTGTTTGCCTTGCATGCAGAAGGATGATGGTTCAAATCCCAGCATCCTATATGGTCCCCCAAGCAATTTCTGAGCATAGAGCCAGGAGTAACCCCTGAACGCTGCTGGTGTGACCCCAAAACCAAAAATAAATCAAATCTTAAACCTTGGAGATCAGAGCTTCTCAGATTTCTAATGGCAGCGATTAACAGACAAAGCCATGCTTATGACTGATTTCTACCTAGTTCCTCCCTGAGCCTCTGAAATCTTTAGGAATAGCAGGATTCTTTTCCATCTAACTCCCTTTGCAAGAACAATTTACTGAAAAATGCTTCCCCCAACCTATTTCCAGCCATCTTTATTTCAAGAGATGAAGAGAGAGTGGATCTAATTGAATACTTTTTATTGGAAAGAAGCCAAGTCTCTAGACTGTGCATGCACTTCCCAATGCAATCGATAATAAATCGGCATTTTATTTATATTGTATAAATAAATCAGTTATTTTCAGAAGTCTGCTCTGTAAGCCAACTACTGTTTGTGTTCCCCAAAGTGGTTTTTGATGGAGTGCTAATTATGTTCCACCTTGAGTGCAGTGCTGACGGGGAACTATGATCATGATACTGAGAAGAGGAGGCCCAGCTAACATGTTTGGGGACTAGCTCTGCGCTATATTCAGGGAAAGTTAATGCAAAAATAAATTTTTTACTAAGGAAGTACTATCTATCATTTGTCTACCATGAACAAAGTTTGGCCTTTTGTGAGTCAGCTGCTTAACTGTGGCATGCATTTCTTTAAACAGAGAGAAAAAGGACACAGAAAATATATATATGTTGACTCATTAGGTTGGCTGAATCAGGTCTGGTTCATAAGGGGAGTATATATTTGAAAGTAAAACTAAGCTGAATAGACTATTGCTTCAGACCAAAGGCCAACTTAATAAATTACTTCCGAGTAAAGAAGTACAACACATTGTGTAAGAAGACAATAAATGTAAAGAGAATGTACCTTTTCATTTGTATCAACTTATTTGTCTTATATGAGTTTTTGCATCTGTATTTTAATTCAACTCAGGTCTGCTGGATGAAGACATTTTCTTATATAGCGTAGCATAACATAATTATTTAATATAGCATCATAAAAATCAGGACATGCTGTGTAAGTCTTTCATCCTGTCTAATAGTCTCCTATGGACAAGCATGTTTTTGCAGCCCTATTTTCACATAAAATCCCTGTGGCTGATAGACTGGGCTTTAATGCATGCTTGCGTATATATAAAGGGTTATGTTCAGGCTATTTTTAAAGAGTATGGGGCTCTATGCACAGCCCGAGATTTAGGACATGTTTAAGAGTGAAAGAACAGCAACCCTACATTAATTACCATACATTCTAGATTTTCCTGAGTAAAGTTTTATTCCTTATTGTATGCTAGGCACTCAAGAAAAATTGGTTTATTATATTGACTCACCTCATTTGTTGAATTAGGTTTAATGGTTCTGATATATCTCAGAAATGGCATCCTGATAATTAGACCATTAAGTATGAACCATTTCTCTTTTTTCCTTTGATGTTTTATTTTTTATAAATAAATCTTTATATGAATTACCATGAGATATGCATTTTCAAAGTTGTTCCTGAATGAGCTTCAGATGTAAAATGACTAACTACCTCCTTCACCAGTGCACATTTCTGCCACAAATGTCCCCAGTTTCCATCTCACCATCCCATCTGCTGTCTCCCCTGCCTGCCTCTGTGGCAGATATTTCAAGCTCTCCTTCTCTCTTCCTTTTTCCCAATTAGATAGAATGGCTTGCAATACTATTAGCAAAGGAGTATCATAAATGTCACTTTATCTCCTTTCATCATCTAGTTCTTGTCCAGAGTGATCATTTCCAACTATCATTTTTAGAGTGGTCCCTTTTATTCCTTAACTGCACTCCCCTCACTATTTGTGGCATGCTTCCCACCATGGATCTTCTGGCCTTCATATCTATTGTCTTTGATTACAAATACCATGTCATCTTTTTATGTCCTACAAATAAGTATGATCATTCTATGTCTATATCTTTCCCCCTGACTCATTTCACTCAGCATAATATTTTCCACATCTATCCATGCATAAGCAAATTTCTTGATTTCATTTTTTCTAAAAACTGCCTAGTATTCCATGATGTTGATGTACCACAATTTCTTTATCCACTCATCTGTTGTCCAGGTACTTGGGTTGTTTCCAAGTATTGTGAATAGCGAGTAGTGCTACAATGAATAGGAGTGCAGATGGCTTTTCTGTATTGTGTTTATTTTTGCTTCCACTTGCTTGGTCAGTGGTGTTTCATCTTTTCAGATGCCTTCACTTAAATGTCATCGAAAGTTTTGCCTACATTTTTGTCTATGTAGCTGTATTTTTTTAAAATTGTACCCTATAGATTGGGGTCTAATACAAAATCCATTAGTCCATTTTCATTTGATTTGATTTTTGTGCACTGCATTAAAGAGTGATCTAAGTTCACCCATTTTGCATTTATTTAACTAGTTTTCCCAATAGCACTTGCTGAAGAGACTTTTCGTGGTCCACTTCATACTTTTTGTCCATTTATCAAAAATTAATTGATCATATACCTGAGAAAAGTCCTACGTTATTAAAATCTATCCCATTAATCTGAGAGTATCTGTTTTTATTCTAATACCATGATGTTTTGAAGACAACTGCTGTGTCTTACAATTTGAAGTTAGGGAAAGTTATGTCTCCCACCTCTTTTCCCCAATGATTGTGATAACTATTCATGGAAGTTTATTATCCCATATAAAATTCAGAATTGATTTATCTGTTTTTTTTTTAAATGCCTGGGTATCCTTATAGGGATTGCATCAAATCTGTACAATGCTTTCGGAAGTATTTCCATTTTAATGATAATAATCTTCCCAATTCATAAGTAGGGTATGTGTTTTCATTTCCCTTTGTCTTCTTTTATTTCTTTATGCATTGTTTTATAATTTTCTTTGTATAGGTTCTTTCACCTCTTAATTTCAAGGTTCTTGATTTTCCAAGGCATACTTGTGAATAGGTTCTTTTTATTTTATTTTTTTCACAACTCTTTTTTAGATACAATTTTTTATTTAAGCACCATGTTTACAAATTTATTCAAAATTGAGTTTCAGTCTTACAGTGTATGCACTCCTTCACCCATTAATTTTCTACCACCAATGTCCCCGGTTTCCCTCCCATCCTACCCATACCTGCCTCTGGGACAGGCACTCTGCTCTTCTCTCTCTCTTTTTCTCTCTCTCCATTTTTTTTACCTGTTAGACACTGTGATTTGCACTATTGTTAATAATGGGATACTGTGCATATCACTTTTTCTCCAGAATATAATTTTCTATTTTTGCTTTTTGGGCCACACCTGGTGATGCTCAGGGATTTTCACCTGGCTATGCACTCAGAAATTGCTCCTGGCTTGGGGACCATATGGGACACCAAGGAATTGAACCGTGGTCCACCCTAAGTTACCATGTGCAAGGCAAATGCCCTATCGCTTGTGCCACTGCTCTGGCCCAACGATTATTTTTTACTATCACTTTCTAATCTTTCATTATTTGTATATAGAAAAACCATAAGTTTTTGTGTATTTATTTTGTAGCCTACCACTTTACTAAACAAATCTATTGTTTCTAGAGGCATTTTGTAGTCTTTAGGATTTTGTAAATATAGTATTGTGTCATTTGCAAATAGGGAGGTCCTGACTTCTTTTTTCCTAACTGAATGCACTTAATATATTTTTCTTGCCTAATTATTATGGCATACTTCTAGTAATATATTGAATAGAAGTGGAGAGAATGGAAAAATTGTCTTATGCTAGATCTTAGAGAAAAGGCTTTTAGTTTTTCCTCATTGAGTATAATGCTTGTCATGGGCTTGAGGTAAATTATTTTGAATATATTGAGAAAAGTTCCTTCAATTCCCATCATATTGAGAATTTTTATAACAACTGAGTGCTGGATCTTTTTTCTAATGCTCTCTCTGCATCTATTTTTATGATCATATATTTTTATTTTATTGGTATGGTATATTAAATTGATTGGCTTGCATATATTAAACCATCCTTGCATCTCTGGGGTGAATCCTACTTGGTTATGGTGTAAGACATTTTTGATGATTTGTTGTATTCTATTTGCTAGTATTTTTTTTTGAAAATCTTTACATCTGTTTCATCAAGGTTATTGGTCAATGATTCTCTTTTTATGTTGTGTCTCTGTTTTTAGTATAGGATAATGTTACAGTCATAGAACTGCTTGCAAGTATTTCTGTTTCTTCACTTTCTTGGAAAAGCATGAAAAATATTGACAGTAGGTCCTCTTTAATGGTTTGAAAGAATGCATTAGTGAATCCATCTGGGGCTGGGTTTTTGTTTCCCAGATGCTTTTCAACTACCATTTCAATTTCCTTGAGTGATAGTTCTGTTTCAGCATTTGAGATCATCTTGGTTAATCCTGAGAGGTTGTAAATGTCCAAGAATGTATCCATTTTTTCAGATTCTCTCATTTTGTGGCACAAAGATTCGCAAAGTAATCTTATTACCTTATAATTTTATAGTATCTGTTGTGACTGTTCCTTTTCATTTCTAATTCACAAACCCCCTTTATCTGAAAACTAAAGAAATCTTTTCATAATCATGTCTTTCACCAATGATAGGTGCATTTTAATGGTATTTTACAATGTGCAGGTATGAAGATGAAGAGATAGTACAACATGTAGACTGCTTGTGTTTCACATGGGTGACCTGGGTGTGTTCCTCAGCACTGCATATTTTCCCCCAAGCCCTAAAAGGAGTAATCCTTAAACTCAGAGCTAGGAGTGAGCCCTGAATACCACGGGGCATAGGACAAAAGAAAAATAAAAAATCCACAAAATGACCAATGTGTAGGTCACACCATATCTGCCATCAAACCCTAGTTCAACATTTCTGACTTATGCTATATTCTTAGTAAACATTTGCTGAATCTTGAAGTGAATCTTTCTAGTCCTATGGTTTAAGAGACTGAATTAAGGCTCACAGATCTTAATTGCCAAGTTTATTCTGTTAATATGGTGTAATTGTAGAATTTCATAATTCCTTTTCTAGATAGTTAAAATGGAAACATTCTTCTTCCTATCTTTCCATATCTCCTTTCCTTTTGTGCTTGCTATCTGTTTTTAAAAAACTATTCCAGTACCCTATAATTTGGTGTGCTTCCTAAATAAACTCAAAGCTCTTTTAAAAATAATAATAATTACCTGTTATTGAAGACTTAATTTTGTACACTACACTGTACTAAATGTTTTACATTTATTAACCTACTTATTTTTAGCAATATATCTACAAGGTAGGTGTTATTATCTTCATTTATAAAATTCTAAAAGTTGAAAAAACCCTCACTGTGTTCTATTATAGTCATATAAAGCTTATGGGGCAGCTTAAGTGTTAGTCTTAAATACTCATAAATCACTTCAAACATACATATATTTAAAAATTGACTCAGAGATAATAATACATTTGGAATATAAAAACCATTTGGGGAAGGAGGACAATTCTGAATGGAATTTTATTGATCTTGCCAAGATTTTGTCAGCAATCTATGATTCTATTAATCTGGCCAATAAATAGGAGAAAATGAAACAAAGGGAAGGAATGTGTTAATTTTTGTTCAACAACTATTATGTGTCAGACTTTACACTTGGTTCTTGACATACTTAGGAGTCACAAGGGCCATGTGAATATTTTCTTTAGAAAAGTAGTAATGAGGCATGGAAATTAAGAAATCTGTCCAAATATCTTTATTTAACCCAAGATTAAGTACCAGTAAACACACAGTTATTGCTAATCTGAATTTTCAGCACATATATTGGAATATATAAATTAAATTGATGAGCATGGGTCTTCAGTTCAGACATACCAGTGCCCTTTTGTTCTGCAACCTGGGCTAGAGATGTGGTAAGGTAAGGTTGGAATGGGGGTGGAGTTGAGATGGAAAATCAGGTCTGTTTGAGACCAAATTTAGTTCCTTTTAAAAACACCGAGCAGCCTCCAAAGAAATTAAACTAATGACCTTGGTCTACATGAAAAGAAGCCAGATAAATTAACCTGACATACACTCTTATATAAGAAAGCCTCGCAAAGGAATAGAGGTGAAAGTAGGGAATCATATCTCCTATAAGAAAAGTTGTGGTGGTAATATTCTTTTTACCATTGAGGTGCTTTGGGACAACATGTTTAAAACATGGTCAGCATTATAAAGGAAAAGAATAAGAATAGCTTAAGTTGTTGCTAAAATAATTTCCCATTGTGGGTAGATGAAAATTGGGGTAGGTGTGGGATGAAGGTTGGGGTGCTTGCTCATAAAATGGTGGTGGAAAATGGACACTGGTGGAGGGCATAATGTTGGAATGTTTGTATGTGTGAAACCCTACCATTAATAGGATTAATGATATTGTAAATAAAACTAATTTTTCTCTTCTATCATCTAAATAGATAATAAATTTTATGTTAAAATTGTTGTGGGATTTTTTTTTCCAGACGTTCTGAGGCTGGTGGTACTAAGCCACTACCACCGAGCCACTACTCTCTGGTGGTTGCTGATATTGGCATATGCTAAGGGTCAAATCTTCAATGCTTGCACTCTAACACTTGAGCCATATTCCTGGCCTCTAAATAAAATTTCTTATGGAGGACTTGATAAGTGAACTAAAGACTAACCCTTTCCCCCATATTTATAATGAGAATTAGTCTAAAGGTGCATGTTCCCCACTAGCCATCTAAATGAAGGTAACTAAAGGGAAAAACCTAATTTCTCTTCCTGAACAGCCAAGTCACAGGCATCTTTTGGTCTTGATGGGCAATGCATGAAGACCACATCCAGTGGATCTCAATAGCATCCATGCTTTCAAGAGACCCAATAATTGCTAAATATCTTTACAAAAAAAGGGAAAGCCAACCTAAATTCCAAAGGGCAGAAACCAGACCCTGGTTATAATTTCTCTTTCAAATTCTCAGTGCCTAGCCCAGGGATTCGGCTCTCATTTTCCTCCATTTTCACCTTGTGTGGCTCAGCCCACTCTGATTTTCAGGCCCTTCAACTTACTTTTGTCTCTATGAGTTGTTTCAACTTTTTTTATTGACTCATTTTTGACATGTCCTTCATATTATTCTATAGGTCTCTGATGAGATGTCCTAGAATTGGAAACAATGAACATTTTTTAAATTGACATACAGAAATTTTTTTCATATTAGAATATATTTTTTATTAAATCTAAAGAAATAAAATGTTCACCTTTACACTTATTACACAGAACTTTGCATGAAGCAGATGTTCAAAAAAAACTTGTCAATTGAAGAATATGGTATGTGTAATATTCGTACAGTTGAAGCCACGTAACTACCAAATGTAGAATACTTTTGTAGTTTATGGTGTTTATATTTAATTTTAAAACACATCACACAGATTGATAATAAAATTTCACTTTTAGAGTTTTCCCCTTTTGGTTTTGCTAATGAAATTCCAACTTAGCCCCGTTAGTTCTTCCTTAAATTCTTGTAGAGCCATTTGAATAAACAGTCTGATCACAAGGAAGTTGAAATAAAGCTGAGGGGGAAGAACCAAATTTCTTATCCAAAGGCCTTAACTATCTTGTCAAAGTAACTTTAAAATAACTTGATTAAAGTGGTATTTAATGGGAATTTCTAGACTTGAGAATCAAATTTTAAAGACAATATTTTTTTTTGTTTTGTTTTTGGTCCACACCCGGCGGTGCTCAGGGGTTACTCCTGGCTGTCTGCTCAGAAATAGCTCCTGGCAGGCACGGGGGACCATATGGGACACAGGGATTCAAACCAACCACCTTAGGTCCTGGATCGGCTGCTTGCAAGGCAAACGCCGCTGTGCTATCTCTCCGGGCCCTAAAGACAATATTGTTAACAAAGTAGTCAAGGTTTTGTAAATATAATTTCTGTGATCCCATGGGGTATAAAATGGCTAAAAATTTTTGACTTGATGGATTAGGGAGGTTAGATATTTTAATACTACAATTTTGAAGTGCATCTATGGTGCCACTGGCTAAAAAGATGTTCTTCTAACCTTTAACCTTCTCTCTGCTTGTACAAGATCTTTGTGGACAAAATGGAGAATAAAATAAACACATTGAAGGAGCTAAGAAATTTAAGTTCAGGGTCATAAATCAACTAGAACTAGAAGATGATAACTAGTGTTCACAAATGCTTTCTTTTGAGTGAAATGTGCCTGGAGACAAGAACTCTGGGGAAGAGATGCTATAGGAATAGAACTTTGTGGAATAAAATTTATCCATCTCTTTTATATTGCATACATTTTTGTTTAAATGCTTATTATACTAAATAAGACTATTTATCCATATATATTTTTTTTTGGTTTTTGGATCACACCCAGCAGCGCTCAGGGCTTACTCCTGGCTCTATGCTCAGAAATCCTTCCTGGCAGGCTCAGGGGACCATATGGGATGCCAGGATTTGAACCACCGACCTTCTGCGTGGAAGGCAAATGCCTTAATTTCATGCTATCTCTCCAGCCTGCCTGTATACATTTTTAAGTTTGTCTTCATTTTCTTCTTCCTTGGCTTGTCCTCATCATTCTTTTACTTCATTTGATTTTGGACCACACCTGATTGTGCTCTGAAGAGATTCCCAACTCTGTGATGAAGAATGCGGTGCTGGGGAGGTCATGCAATATTGAGGGTGAGGGGCTTTGAAAGACCCTAGCCCTCCATGTACAAAGCATGCACTTGGCTTATTAAAATGTCTCTCTGGTACCTTAGGCCAATCTTTTGCAAGACTCTCAGTTTCTTAGAAGGTAAAAAATATATTGTGCTATAATATTGCATGTGGCTAACATTTAATGCTCAGGCACATTTATTGAGTGAATGAATTCCTTTCTTCCAGATTTGACTTACATTACTCAATGTTATCAAAACATACTAGTAATTAAAAATTAAATATGCTTTTCATATACTATATTAAATATTTTAAGAATTTTGTTAAAATTGCTAAATTTTTTAACCAAATAAGAAAAATTATGAAGCATATTGATTATTGCATAACAAATTTGGGCCAGTTAGGATAGAGTTAAAAACAGATTCCTGGCCAGGTAAAAAGCTTAAAGAGATAGTTTATGTGTTTTGCATTCAGAAGTGTCTAGGCTCAATCCTGGACAGTAAAGATCTGCCAAGTACTGCTGGATGGATGTGATACCCAAATCAGAACAAGCAAGTGGGGTCAGAGAGATAGCACAGTGGTAGGGCATATGCTTTGCATGCAGCAAACCCAGGACAGACCTGGGTTCAAACTCCAGCATTCCATATGGTCCCCCGAGCCTACCAGGAGTGATTTCTGTGTCACACACACTGAGCTCTGCTGCGTGTAGCCCACAACAACAACAACAACAACAACAACAAAACAACAAAACCCAAACAAGCAAATAAACAAAAATAAATTCCTGGTTCCCATTGTGTAGAGTCAGGAATTTACTTGGCTTGGGGTGGGCATCATTTAATTTTGAGAATCATCAGTAATCTAGGTGTTAGGTGATAGAAAGTTGAGAGGAAGGGGAATATTTTATTTTCGCTTGGCTTGTATCTTTGAAGAAAGAAAATATGTCATACTTCACCCGTGAAGACTCTCCTACTCCAAAGCAGAGTGAGAATAGTGATTGCATGAGGATAAGTGAACGCATGAAGAGAGAATGAAGGGTTTGCAATAAATTTAACTAATGTACTAGCTGAATCTATTTTTTATGTTCTGCTCAGGATAAGTAATGAATCTTTAGTGCATACAGAATTTTTTTTATTTCTTTTATTGTATTTGGACTTTCAGCCATGCAAGGGATCAGCAGTGCAAGGGATCAGACTTAGAGCAAGCAAAACCAGCACATTGAGCTCTCTCACTACCCCTACTTGAATTTCTTTAACCCATCTGTTAGGGTTTGGGTTTTATTTATAGACATAATAAGAATATAGTGTCTAGGGTGAAACTCAGTGACAGAGCACTTGCTTTGCATGTGTGAGCCTCTAGATTAGATTCCCAGAATCCTATGTACCCCTAGGCATTGCTGGAATGAACCCCTCCCATAGGAAGCTGGGAGTATCTTTTGGCACCATTGGGTGTGGTCTGAAAACAAAGAAACAAAAAAAGGAAACTAACAGTATAAATGTTGATTAATGAAGATCCTATGACTTTTAGAAAGCCCAATATTTATAGTAAATGAAAAAACTGGTAAGATATGAAACATTACATGTAAAATATTCAAGTTGTGTGAATCTGGTTTATTGTTGTATTAATTAATTAAGGATGGGGCTGGATGGAGGTGGAAGGCGATGGATTTCTTTTTGCCATCCCAGGCCAAGTGGCTCAGCAACCCCATGAACCGGCGAGTTCCAGGCCCAGGTGAAACGCGAAATCACTCAGTCACAGGCAGGCTTCAGGAAGAATCATCTTTATTTAGGCCCTAGCCACCACATGTGTGTGGCCTATCTCATAACCTTTCAAGCATACAGCCATTCTAGGCTTGCCCTGCGTCTTATCCTCTTTCAGCCATCTCCCTCAGAGAGCCCAGCAGGGCCAAAAGGCAAAAGCCCTTAATCCCCTGGCTTCTGGGTTTATCTACCTATTCCAAGACCCCTCCCAGGAATGGGCCGGGTCTTGCAGGTAAAGTCACACCTATTATCCGGTTCCCAAGACCCCTCCCAGAAATGGGTGGGTCTCAGATAAGTACCCTACAGTTTATTATAAATTTTTTAGTTTATAAATAAAAGGATGTTGAATAGCTAACATTATCTATATTTAAAAACATTGTTATAAAGAAAATAAGGGAAATTTCAGAATCATGTACTTTAAGAATTCAGAGATTAAAAGGAATATTTTATAAATTCATTATTTTAGAAACAAAAGGATACCGAGAAGCAAAATATATATTTAAGATCACTGTTATAAAGAAAAGTGGGAAATTTCAGAACCATGTACTTCAAGAATAAAGAGATTTAAAAGGAATTATTTAAAATCTGTTCCATATCTGTACCATTCTTAGGAAATAGATATGACAGATGATCCTAACTATTTGAGCAAATGTCAACTGCTAGCAGACACTACCTGCTTATATCAAAGAAAAGTCACCAAGAAATATAGAGAGATTCATCACACTGGAGCTGGATAACATAGAATAAGTCAGCAAGTCCAGCAAAGGAATAAAGTATTACAACTATAATTTAAAAATAGTTTTGGCAAGAAGAGGTTGGAGAGAAAGCAGAGTAGGCTATAATAATATTTATAACTCAAAGATGGGCTAGACCTAAATGTACACCTTGGCCTCCTTCCATTATAAAATGTTCTATATCACCAAAAAAGGTGCGATGATTTATACTTAGCTCCAAGTCTAGACCAGGTTAGGTTTCCTGTGTTTAAGTCTGATTCTTTCTTAAGGAAAACCAATCATCTTGATGTCAAGGCACATGCGGAATTTGTGTATAAAAATAAAATCCAATTGAGAAAAGCAAGTTTGCTCTTAAAATAAAATCGAAGATATTAGCATTTCTCTGACAAATACTATGTAATTATACAAAGTGCCATACATCTGTTCGTGATTAATATGCAGTTGATGCATAAAAATAAAGTTCAGATGAGTAAAACTAATATGTATTCAAAGAAAAACAGAAATTTATTATTTTTTAGCAGATTCACTCATCATATAAATGTTTATATATTTACTTTGGCAGGTAAATACTGAAGGATTTATTGTCTAAGCTTAATTCTAAATATTTTTGCATAGTGAGTGCGTTTGTTAAAATAAGTAATTTTAAAAGGATTCTTGCAAAGACTTAGAAATGTACATTATACTAAATAAACTGCAAAATCTTTAAAATAAGCTAGATTTTTAAAAATATAACATTATGCTTGCATTATAAAATCACCAGCTTCATTTATAAATGATATTAGTTCTAAGATACAGGATATGAAGTGAACTAGTTTTTGTACTGTGAAACCAGTTATTAACAGGTTAATATAAAAATGAGTTTTTGATGAGAAAGGAAAATTAATTGGCATGCATTACTGGGTGTACTTGTTAGAATAAAACATCCTGAGGTTCAGAGAACATTCGAGACCCTACAATATTACATTGTTATACATGTGCCTTTCTGGATCTGGTGAATATCAAGCCTGGCCATATCTGGAAATATGTCCTCCCTGCTCTAGTCAAATTATACTGCAAGCAAATAAAAACAAACAAACAAAAAAACACTCCTGAATGTAGCATTGTAAAAATCATCTACTAGAACAATGGCCACAAAAGAATTGAAATTGGAAAGAAACTCAAATGAAGGAAATTTGATCAGTCCAATAGAGAACATAAAATGTGGGACATTCTTAACTCTGCCTTGTAGCCTGGGCCAAAAGTACAGGATCAGACACTTTTCCTGTTAAGAAAATTTAAAAGTGTCCCAAGGTTAGTTACCAAGGTTAGATCTCAGAAGGAGAAAGATAATAAAAGTATTTTCCAACTGGTGAAGTTGAGATAGCTCCTATGCCTATTTGGAGAGTTGTCTTGGAGAGGGGAATTCCCTTATTATTTTCTATGCTCATAAGGGCTCAAAAGTTCATTGTTCAATTTCTGGATGTTGACAGAGTCTAGGCAGAGTATAGAGTGAGGTTCTGTAGAGCCTAAAGAAAACCTCATTTACCAATTTTTTTTCAAAAACAGTTTAACTAATTAAAGAATTGCAACAGTTCTGTCTAAATGTAGGCTTTTTAAATTTTATTTAATTTTATTTGGAAGGGGGAGGGTCACACCCAGTGGTGCTCAGGGGTGACTCCTGGCTCTGCCCTCAGAAATCGCTCCTGGCAGGCCCCTGGCAGGGAACCATATGGGATGCTGGAATTCGAACTGCAGTCTGTTCTGAATTGGCTCTGTGCAAGGCAGACGCCCTACTGCTCTGCTATCTCTCTGGCCCTTAAATGTTAAGCTTTTAATTTTGTGGCCATAGGTCATGATGACTTATGCTGTGGGGAGAATCTCAAGGAGGAAATTGGCTTGAGAAGGTTTGGACTTCAGAAGGAGCCTTTTTGATATCAATGTTGAAGATGCTCCACTGCAGGGAATTGAGTAAGGATACAGGAATATTGATTTCAAAACTTTAAGAATTGATTCAGTAATTTGGGGCCAAAAGTGATAACAGGAATGTGAGAACTTTTGGGAAAATAGCTTGTGAAGTTGGTAGTGTTTAGAATTGGGATAGGCAAGAGTGTGATTCCCAGGACTTTAGTGGGTGACTCCACTGTGCCTACTATAGAGGGGAGAGGTCAAGATATAGTAATATTCACTGTTTGTTGATCTGGCTTATTGCTTCATTGATTGATATTACTTATTTTAATTATCTGAAGAGAGGCATGCCTAGAAGTTACAGCTATAACGAAAATATTCTAACTCAAGCATATAAGATTGCAGCTTCTTAGAAACCCAAAATTAAACATGAAGAAAGTTAATCCAGATGAGAAGCTTTGGATGAGCACCTTTGATATACCTTTATAATTCTTTTTTATCCTATTAATACTGTATAAAGTATAATATTACTGTCATTTCTGGATGAGAAAATTTGATCCTGGCAGCGTCAAGTTCCTGGACTGCTTTGTCATACTCAGACAGTGGCAGGGGCACAGTTAAAAAACAGTTTTGTCTGTCTCCAAGGTAGTAGTTTATAACTGCATGCAAATGCCTCTAGAATGGGAAAAAATGAATGGACAGAAAAGGAAGGGGAAGAATGGCAAACAACCAAACAAACAAAGAGAAAACACATACAGACAATCCTATTACTGAAGATGAGAAAAAGATTTTTTTCAGTGAAAGCTAATGAAAGGGATGCTTACACGTAGCTGCTTCTTAGTCTTCTGTAGACAAGTTCACAGTGCAAGCCTGTAGGTGGGTCTGATCATGCAGTTTTTATGGGTATCAATTTATTGTACCAGTTTATTGCCAAATAACAGCTCCCCAGACTTCTGACTCAGAGCTCTGTTCTCTGTGGTGGTGGCCATAAGGTCTCACACTATTTCAGGTCTGTGGGACAGTCCATTAGCACCTTTTGTGGAATCATGACTGGAAAAACACAGTTACATTGTTATATTTATATACTTAGAGAAATAGAGGAATAGAACTCTATAGATTGAATACAGTAATTGAAAACATAGTCTAGTCACTTATGTGATGTTTGTTTCACGTTTGAAGTAACCAGTGCTGAAACACAGAAAGTTGATCTATGATGAACTGGGAAGGAAGTACTGTTTCCTCTTTCCCACAGATATGCCAAGGACAAGTATTGTAGAACATAAAAAGAAAGGAGACAGATAAGAGACTGATAGGTATGCGTGTACTCTAGGTAACAGACTTTCTCCTACAAACAGGATGGTTTGGTCAACGGCCTTCACACAGCTCCCTATTGACCTCATACAAAAATAAAAATAAGATGATTTTGTCATTGGAAGTTACATAATAGATGAACCTCAGTTTTGTAATTTAACAAAAATCCAATTTATGTAACATATTAAAAGAAGTATTATCAACTTGTTTTCTCCTCAAAAGACTGTAGCTATTAAACTCCTTAATTACTTCATTTTCACTCTCAGTGTAACATTAGCAGTTTAGCACTTCAAGTATAAAAATGATTAATGAGCCTGAGAATTCATTCGCATACATATCACTTTGCAGCTTGACATAACCCTGAAGCCTGTTCTCTGTTCTAACCAAAGACATACGTTCCTAGCAAATACCTTATTGCATATTAAATGCCTAATCGTCACAAAGTATGCATAATTTTAGGCATCTTTTCTATTTCTTCTGTACAGAGAAAGACAACAAATGAAATGCATCCAAATGTAACTAACTTTTTAAACCAAAGTATAAATTCATAGAGAGCACCTTGAGTTTTGCATTGTATATCCCCATCCCATTCAACTGTGCTTTGAGAGAACTGTCATTCGCTTAAAAAGCTATCTTTTTTTTTAACATTTTTAAACATAAAGGAAAAACACTCAATTGCTCTATTTATATCAATGCGAGTACTGCGATTTGGGAATATATGATGAGAGTAAAGACTGCATTGTGGATTCAGAGAATAAGATTTTATTTGGAGTCACTGTCAAAAATATCTGCAGGGGGCTATTTCTGTCTAACCATCCTTGGCTTGCATTGATGATGTGTGGTTACATGTCTCTTTTAGCTGTACTGAATGTCCTCTTTGATCTCCCCTAAGGTGATTCCATATCACTGACTTTGCCCAGTTATTCTGGAACCTTACTCTTTTAAGTGTGAACAATGATCCCAATCTTTTTTTTTTTGAGTGTTCCCCTAAACTATATTGTCCATGCCTCAAAAGCCTCTACTCTCTTCTTGCTTATCACCTATAAAATGCTTCCTGTATCAAACAGATTCAGGACTAAATCTGGAGGATTAAAATTTTTTGCTTCAAACTCAGAAAACTGCACTTGTCAGACCTGTTGTCACAGAACCAGACTGTAGTTATTGGAAGGTGAACAAAGGCAGGTGTCTTCCATATCAAAGGAAAGAGCAGAACTGAAGACCACTTGCTAGATTCTAAATCAAGCATTGTTTATATAGGTTTTATGAAGGTACATCTACATGATATTGAGGTGCATTTTTTCTATATTTTTATGTGATCCGTTGAGTTAGCCATGGCTCAACTTGTATTAAAACACATCTTTTTAATTCTTATGCATGGAAACACACTAATTTCAGCATATGGAACACATACAACATGCTTTACTGTACAATAGTATCCTACAAATGTAGTACTGTGGTTGAGTGCTGGTAACCCTCAGTCAATGACTAAGATTTGTAAGGCAGTGTATTTATTTAACCAATACATCTTCCCAGCAGATAAATTTTATTATACTAGCTAATTCTAGTATCTTACAATTTTTTACCAGATAATATATGGTATACAGTTGAAAAAGAAGGAATAAAGGGTTGGGTGATGATAATACTGCATTAGCGTGCATACAACCCACCTGGCTTGAGTCTCACCACTTGTTTCCCTAGCATGACCTGGTGCAGACTTCCATCATCAGGCTTTCCAATTGAGCCTGAAGCCTGAAACTGTTGCAGACAATCCCCTTCCCTCTGGAGAACCACTTGGGACCTCCCTTCTCCCAGCAAAAGAGGCAAAACAAAACCTGCTGGACATGCTTCATTAGTTTAGGAATTTTTAGCCTCACTAGGCTGTGCTCTTTGATAATTTCTGGTGATGCTTAGAGGTGCTTAGTATTGAACCCAGGTTGACTATCCACGGCAAACCTTCTACTGAACTATCTCTATAGTTCCAGCTTTCAATAGTATATGGGACATAGTTTATATTTTTTTTTACTTTTTGGAAACTCTATACTTGGCAGTGCTCAGATCAGCTACATTATAAAGAAGCTCTTTACCCCTGTTTAACTATCTCTCTCTGGCCCATTTGTATTATTTTGAGGCCACACCTTGAAGCGCTCTTGATTAATATCTGGGGTGCTAGAGATTGTTTCAGCTCCTGGGATTGTTCAGGAGACTGGAAACTTTTGGTTGGGCCTTGGTATCTATAGCATGTGCTCCAACCCTCTAAGGTACTTCTGGGCCCCTAATGTTAAGCATTGTTTTTTTTAATTAATACATTTTAACTGAATCACAGATACACAATTTAAAAAGTTGTTTATGATTGAGCTTTGGTCATAAATGTCCAACACCCATCCCATCACCAGGGCACATTTCCCCATACCAGTTCCCTGTTTCCCAGAACTTGGTGCTGAAAAAATATAAAGTGAAATGCATGATACCCCATTCAGTAACAATATTGTAAACCACTGTTCATAAAAGGAAAGAGAGAGAGAATTAGAAAGCTCACGCAGAAGTAACTTGACACATTCTTATACTGTGCAAATTATTCTTTGACTACCTCAAATACAAAAGACATTGGCAATCCTGTACTAGTATAGACTAAATTAAAGGCTCTATTTATGATTGATGACTAAAAAAGAAGATCTAGGGGAAAATTTCATTTCTGGTAGACCGATAAAATTATTTGCGTACCCCCAAACAGTATGGAAGAAGAAGAATATGGAGCAGCAAGGCAATGGCTTAATGTCTGCTGGACGTGCTTGTGCACCCGAGCTGCAACAGACCCACCTTCACTCAATGTGGCTTGTTGGGATTTGGATCCTGTGAACCTGGGCCTCTGCTGCTGGCTGGCCATTACTCTCCCAGGAGTTGGAAGATGGCATTTCTGCCCGATGATAACACTTCCTTGGTGTGCCAGGCTGTGCAGTGCCAGAGTTCTGTAAAATTTTGATTCAGGTAACCCGATTATTACGTTGGCTGAATTTTGAAATGGCCAGTGGCAGGGTCAGTAGGTCTGAGGAAGCCGTGGGGGTGGTATTGAGACTTTGGAGATTCTGGTAAGACCAAAGAAAGTAACAGAAAACTGCGGAAAACATTGAAGACGAGGCCACTGAAGTGTCGAAAGGTAGGGTGTTTACCTTTGCATACTGCTGACCTAAGACAGACCATGGTTCTATCCCTTGGTGTCCCATATGGTTCCCCAAGGCAGGAGCGATTTCTGAGCGCATAGCCAGGAGTAACCCCTGAGTGTCACTGGATGTGGCCCAACCCACTCACCCCAAAGAGTTATTTACCATAGTACCTTGCACATTTGAGAGGAAGTACATTGTTTGGCTTTGACAGGTATCTTGTCCTAGGGCAGTGCTTCTCAATTATTTTCTGTCATGCCCCCCTAGGAAGAAGAAAACATTTTTCATGACCCCCACAACTGTAAATAGTATCTTTATTAAAAAAAACTTTAACCTGCAAAACAAAAATATATAAAATAATTTGAGCTGATTTTTTAAATCAGAGGTGATGTCTGGATTAATAGCTACAATGAGCACGTTTTGCAAAGCATGGCTTTTCCAAGCGGAGTTTGAAGCAGGACACAGCAATTCTCAGCTCCAGAGACATACAGAGACATAAACACGGGGCTTAGCTTGCTATGAGTGTTTGACGAAGTCAAACGTGCCCCCTTTATGGAGCCTTGACCCCCTGCGGGGCGCGCCCCACTATTTGAGAAGCACTGTCCTAGGGGATGAGTTGGAGAAAGTCACAGAAATTGTTGCATTTGCAGCAATTGTTTGTTTAGATTGCCATCATTCATAGAACGTTTGCACGCTGTGCTTGTGGGAGCCCCAGTTTCCATCATGTGATCTTTGAACTACGACCCCAGATAATATCCGGTTATGGCTCCAAAGCTGAAAACGGAAAGCAAAAACAGAATTCAGTTTTCCACTCTGACCCCCAGGATTTGATGACTCCTGAAAATGAGGATTACTGAAATATAGTGACAGTTATCATTAAATAGCCCAATAAAGCATTAATCATGTTGACATTTCTAGTTGGAATTTTATATTTGATTTTACTTTTTTTTCTTGCTTTTGCTCCTTTGGTTTACATTTGTTTGAAACTAGCACTCTAGTGAAAAGGCAGCTTGTTTGATTTAGTATTGTCTTCATCTGGCTTCAGTTTGCTTTACAAATTGCTAATTGATGTTGGTACATAGGTTTGTGACTCACCCCAGTCAATTTGCCTTTTCAGAAGAAAGATTTCATCTCACCGTGTATATTGGGGGCTGAATTTTACTAGACCTATTTATTTATCTAGCAGAGGTTCTCTAAGGGTGCTATATATTAACAATTTGTATCTTGATTTAGGTAGCTTCATTGTAGTACAGGGGCATTTATTACTTCTAAGACAATGTCGATCTTACTTTCCTTTTAGGCATAATTTTAATTCACGTACAAAAGACAATTCTATTGAAGAAATATGTACCTATTTTCAAGATGGTCATAGTTTTTTAATTCTGAGTTAGTGAATGGAATCGTTCTTGGGCTATCATGTCCACTGAATTACCTTAAAACAGACATTGGGGAAATAGGCAGTGCTTACTAACTACGTTAGTTATGGTGACTAATTCGTGTCTTACCTAGATTTATGAAACTGTTATCCAGGAAATAATCTTTGTAAAATAGGTCACAAACTGGGTCTGCTTGAATCCAAAGTAGTAATCCTTTATTTAAGGGGTTTTCTGCTACAGATATAAACTGAAACCAACTAATCAAAAGAAAAATCTCAGCATGAAAAACTCTAGAGGGCTACATTCCCTCACTATGTTGTGTGTGTTTAGTATTGAAACAAGTGTCTGTGTGTGTATATATATATGTTTTGAGGGTTGAACTCTGTATGCATTGAAGATTGAATCCTAGTCTCATATTAATCCATCTGCTCTACCACTGAGCCACATTCCAGTATAATAGCTATAACTTCTGGTACTAAGTCTGCTTAACTAGGACCTTGTAACATAATACTAGTAGCTCTTCTTACTGACACTAAGTCTGTGTTCCCTTTAGATTATAATACTTTTTTTCTGGTAGCCAAGTAATCTCTTTCTGAACATCTTTGGAGTGACTCCAGATTTGACCTCTCTTGGTGATTGATATTCTGACCTAAATTTAAGCAGTGGCAGCTTTAGAATTTCTTTTTATGTAGATGTTGCTTCGGGATCTGTTTGCATGTGAGGGAAGAACATCTTGCCTAGAAACTGCTTTTGCATTGTAATCATTTTTGTTTTTACTAAGTTATTTATTTATATGGGCTAACTTGAGGGCAGTTAAAGATTTTTTTTGGGGGGGGCTCAACTGTGAAAGACTGTGAGTGTGACCTGTCTATGTCTGTCTACTGTCCTCTTGCGTGAAACTCTTGCGAGTGGGGCAAAAAGAGCCTCCAGAAACCTCGCTCGCCCAGACGCCATTTTCAGGGAGGGACTTCAGAGCATAAAAACCGGCTAACCTTTGCAAAAGCTGGCTCCCTGTGTGTGACACCAGGCGGGGAAAATCCGCAAAAGTACACCGGCCCAGTGGGGCTCAGCTGTGAAAGACTGTGAGTGTGACCTGTCTATGTCTGTCTACTGTCCTCTTGCGTGAAACTCTTGCGAGTGGGGCAAAAAGAGGCTCAGAGGAGCACGGCCGCTCCGCTTCGCTACGCGGCCGTGCACTCTTTCTAAGGAAAGAACTCCATTGCAACAAGAAGGAAAAATCACACTAAGAACGGCGCTATATCACAGAAGCAAACATTTCTCTCTGGACTGTCTTCTCTGTTGCATGCTCGGGCCTAAGATTTGACCCAGTGTGAGGCTTCATCCACGGAGGACTCCCCTCCCATAGAGGCAAGTCAGCCCATCCAGAAAGGGAGGAGCCAGAGGAGTGTGCTGCCTACATCATATAGACAATGAATACCACTACAACACGTAGAAAAACCCACAATACAAGTGTGACAATGGGGAAACAACGCAGGCCAGCATCAGACATAGAGAATGAAGATGACAATTCTGAGGACCAGATAATGACTGAACAACTAATCAACCTCTCAGATAAGGACTTTAGACTAGCAATATGGAAGGTGCTCAACAGACTCCAAGAAACCATGGATCGAGTTGAACAGAACACTAATAAGAACCAAGAAAATATGAAGGCAGAAATGACAAAACTCCAAACTGAAATAACATGTCAACTAACAGGACGGAAAAAGTCAGTAAACGAAGTGAATGACAAAATGGATAAGCTCTGGGACAGGGTATCAGAAGCTGAGAATAGACTTGGTGCTGTGGAAGATGAGATACATAACAATTCCATACAGCAGGAGAGATTGGACAAAAAACTTAAAGCAAATGAGCAGACAATGGAAAAATTAGTCAAAGAATGGGAACAGACGAAAATAGAAGTCTATGATAAGATCAACAGAAACAACTTAAGAATCATTGGAGTCCCAGAGACCCAGGAAGAAAATTTCCAGGAAGAATCAATGGTCAAGAACATCATTAAAGAGAAACTTCCAGAGCTAACGAATATATGTGATCAAATCCTGCATGCCCGAAGAGTACCAACCAAAAGAGACCCCAGAAAAACCACCCCAAGACACATCCTAGTCACAATGACAAATCCCACAGATAGAGACAGAATTCTGAAAACAGCAAGATCAAAAGGGGAAATCATGTTCAAGCAAGCTTCCCTGAGATTTACAGCAGACCTGTCACCAGAAACGCTCAATGCCAGAAAGCAGTGGTGGGATATTGTGACAAGACTGAATGAAATGAATGCTTCACCCAGAATACTATACCCAGCAAAACTCACTTTCCGGTTTGATGGAAGAATACATGGTTTCACAGACAAAAAACAGCTCAGAAACTTCACAGACACAAAACCAGTCTTAAGAGAAAAACTGAAAGACCTAATCTAAGACAAGACTACCCAAAAGACACACCAAATTTTGAAATAAAGATGGCGTTAAATCCCAGGACAATTCTTTCTCTCAACGTCAATGGACTAAATGCACCAGTTAAGAGACACAGAGTGGCTAAATGGATAAAAAAACTCAATCCAACCTTCTGCTGCCTACAAGAAACGCACCTGAATAGTCAGAACAAACATAGACTCAAAATAAAAGGCTGGAGAAAAGTTATCCAAGCAAACAACACCCATAAAAAAGCTGGAGTGGCCATACTAATATCAGATAATGCAAACTTTATACTCAGGAAGGTTGTAAGGGACAAAGACGGACATTTTATATTAATCAAGGGGTACGTAGAGCAGGAAGAATTCACTCTCCTAAACATATATGCACCGAATGAGGGGCCAGCAAAATATTTAATACAACTGTTGACAAATCTGAAAAATAATATCAACAACAACACAATAATTGTGGGGGACCTTAACACGGCTTTGTCAACACTGGACAGGTCAACCAGACTGAAACCCAACAAGAATATACTAGACCTGAGGAGAGAAATGGAAGAAAGAGGCCTAGTGGATATATATAGGACACTCCATCCCCAGAAACCTGGATACACATTCTTCTCCAATGTACATGGGACATTCTCCAGGATAGACTATATGCTGGCACATAAAACATACCTCCATAATATCAAGAGGATAGAAATTTTGCAGACTACCTTCGCTGACCACAAGGCTCTGAAATTATTTGTGAACTCCAAAGGGACTCAGAAGAAACACTTTAACACCTGGAAGTTAAACAGCCTCATACTCAATAACCAGTGGGTCCGAGATGAAATCAAGGAGGAAATAAAAAGGTTCCTGGAAACAAATGACAATAAAGACACAAACTCTCAGAACTTATGGGACACAGCAAAAGCAGTACTGAGAGGAAAATTTATAGCTTTGCAAGCACACATCAGGAAGGAAGAAGGAGCTTACCTGAGTAGCTTAATGACACAGCTAATAGAACTAGAAAATGCTCAACAAAAGGACCCAAGAATAGGAAGACAGAAGGAAATAACAAAGCTGAGAGCAGAAATCAACGAAGTGGAAACTCAAAAAACAATCCGAAAGATCAACGAAAGCAGAAGTTGGTTCTTTGAAAAAATAAACAAGATTGATAGACCACTGGCAAACCTAACAAAGAAAGAGAGAGAGAGAAACTTGATAACTCGTATCAGGAATGAAAAAGGAGAGATCACTACTGATATGACAGAGATTCAAAGGGTAATCAGAAACTACTTTGAAAAACTCTACGCCACTAAAAATGAGAACCTGGAAGAAATGGATAAATTCTTGGACTCTTATAATCTTCCATGGTTGAAGGAAGAGGATGTAGCATATCTAAACACCCCCATCACCATTGATGAAATTAAAACAGTAATCAAATGTCTGCCGAAAAACAAAAGCCCAGGTCCAGATGGATTCACTAATGAATTCTATCAAACTTTCCAAGAGGAACTACTGCCAATCTTGGCAAGACTCTTTCATGAAATTGAACAAACAGAAACACTTCCAAAAAGCTTTTATGAAGCCAACATCACCTTGATACCTAAACCAGACAGAGACGCTACCAAAAAAGAAAATTACAGACCAATATCACTGATGAATGCAGATGCAAAGATCCTCAACAAAATCCTGGCAAATAGGATTCAATGCCTCGTTAAGAAGATCATCCACTACGATCAAGTAGGTTTCATCCCAGGAATGCAAGGCTGGTTTAACATCCGTAAATCTATCAACATAATACACAACATCAATAACAAGAAAAATAAAAACCACATGATCATATCAATAGATGCAGAGAAAGCATTTGATAAGGTCCAACACCCATTCTTGATCAAAACTCTCAGCAAGATGGGAATGGAGGGAACCTTTCTCAATATAGTGAAGGCCATCTACCACAAGCCAGTGGCAAATATTATCCTCAAAGGAGAAAAACTGAAAGCCTTCCCTCTAAATTCTGGCACAAGACAAGGCTGTCCTCTCTCACCACTCCTATTCAACATAGCACTGGAAGTACTTGCTATAGCGATTAGGCAAGAAAAGGATATCAAGGGAATCCAGATAGGAAAGGAAGAAGTCAAGCTCTCACTGTTTGCAGATGACATGATACTCTACTTAGAAAACCCTAAAGACTCTATCAAAAAGCTTCTAGAAACAATAGACTCATATAGCAAGGTGTCAGGCTACAAAATTAACACACAAAAATCAATGGCCTTTCTATATACCAATAGTAATAAGGATGAAATGGACATTAAGAAAACAACCCCATTCACAATAGTGCCACACAAACTCAAATATCTTGGAATCAACTTGACTAAATATGTGAAGGACCTATACAAAGAAAACTATAAAACTCTGCTCCAAGAAATAAGAGAGGACACACGGAAATGGAAACGCATACCCTGCTCATGGATTGGCAGGATTAACATCATCAAAATGGCAATACTCCCCAAGGCATTATACAGATTTAATGCCATCCCTCTAAAGATACCCATGACATTCTTCAAAGAAGTGGATCAGACACTTTTGAAATTCATTTGGAACAATAAACACCCTCGAATAGCTAAAGCAATCATTGGGAAAAAGAATATGGGAGGAATTACTTTTCCCAACTTTAAACTGTACTACAAAGCAACAGTTATCAAAACAGCATGGTATTGGAATAAGGATAGGTCCTCAGATCAGTGGAATAGGCTTGAATACTCAGAAAATGTTCCCCAGAGATACAACCATCTAATTTTTGATAAAGGAGCAGGAAATCCTAAATGGAGCAGGGAAAGCCTCTTCAACAAGTGGTGTTGGCACAATTGGATAGCCACTTGCAAAAAATTAAACTTAGACCCCCAGCTAACATCATGTACAAAGGTAAAATCCAAATGGATTAAAGACCTCGATATCAGCCCCAAAACCATAAGATATATAGAACAGCACATAGGCAAAACACTCCAGGACATTACAGGCATCTTCAAGGAGGAAACTGCACTCTCCAAGCAAGTTAAAGCAGAGATTAACAGATGGGAATATATTAAGCTGAAAAGCTTCTGCACCTCAAAGGAAATAGTGCCCAGGATACAAGAGCCACCCACTGAGTGGGAGAAACTATTCACCCAATACCCATCAGATAAAGGGCTAATCTCCAAAATATACAAGGCACTGACAGAACTTTACAAGAAAAAAACATCTAACCCCATCAAAAAATGGGGAGAAGAAATGAACAGACACTTTGACAAAGAAGAAATACACATGGCCAAAAGACACATGAAAAAATGTTCCACATCACTAATCATCAGGGAGATGCAAATCAAAACAACGATGAGATACCACCTCACACCCCAGAGAATGGCACACATCACAAAGAATGAGAATAAACAGTGTTGGCGGGGATGTGGAGAGAAAGGAACTCTTATTCACTGCTGGTGGGAATGCTGTCTAGTTCAACCTTTATGGAAAGCGATATGGAGATTCCTCCAAAAACTGGAAATCGAGCTCCCATACGATCCAGCTATACCACTCCTAGGAATATACCCTAGGAACACAAAAATACAATACAAAAACCCCTTCCTTACACCTATATTCATTGCAGCTCTATTTACCATAGCAAGACTCTGGAAACAACCAAGATGCCCTTCAACAGACGAATGGCTAAAGAAACTGTGGTACATATACACAATGGAATATTATGCAGCTGTCAGGAGAGATGAAGTCATGAAATTTTCCTATACATGGATGTACATGGAATCTATTATGCTGAGTGAAATAAGTCAGAGAGAGAGAGAAAAACGCAGAATGGTCTCACTCATCTATGGGTTTTAAGAAAAATGAAAGACACCCTGGTAATAATAATTTTCAGACACCAAAGAGAAAAGAGCTGGAAGTTCCAGCTCACCTCAGGAAGCTCACCACAAAGAGTGATGAGTTTAGTTAGAGAAATAACTACATTTTGAACTGTCCTAATATTGAGAATGTATGAGGGAAATGTAGAGCCTGTTTAGGGTACAGGCGGGGGTTGGGTGGGGAGGAGGGAGATTTGGGACTTGGGTGATGGGAATGTTGCACTGGTGATGGGTGGTGTTCCTTTTATGACTGAAACCCAAACACAATCATGTATGTAATCAAGGTGTTTAAATAAAAAAAATTATAATCACAAAAAAAAAAAAGATTTTTTTTGTTCTCACCCTGCAGCACACAGGGATTACTCCTGGCTTGATATTAGAATAAATTTTGGGGATTCCTTCTCTCCTGCTGATGCTGGGTTGAAGGGGGACCGTGTGGTGCTGCAGATCAAACCATGCCTCCTGCATGTATCACATGAGCTCAGCCCACTGAAAGGTTTTTTAGGAATATTCTATTTTAACCAAGCAAAAACAAATCTCTCTTCATTATAAAAATTAAAGGATGTTTTTATAACCTTTAACATCTTTATATAATACCTTCTACCCTAAATACAGATGCTCCAAGAGCAAGTTACATTATACCTTGTATAGCACATAGTATGTTAAACTTTATTTCTATTTGGTTGCTCATGGAGTCAGTGCATACTTAACATCACTCATAATTTGCCCAATTAACAAGAAATGGTAACCAGGTTGTCTTAAATGGCTCTGCTGCAAATTGCATATAATATATAAAATTACAAAGTCAGTATTTATCTTTCTTTTATTTTTGCCACACCGTGGAAGTGATCAGAAATAACTCCTAGTTCTGAGCTGAGGGATCACACCTGGCAATGTTTGGAAGACCATATGAAATACTGAATATCAAACCTGTGTTGGCCACATGCAAGGTAAGTGCCTTAATTGCTGTACTGTTGCTCTGACCCTTCCAGTTTTTTTTTAAATAAAAAAGAAATCTTTGGGCGTCGGAGCAATAGCACAGTAGTAAGGAGTTTGCCTTACACAAGGCCAACATAGGAAAGAGCCCCTGTTCCAATCCGGGCATCCCATATTGTCCCCTGAGCCTGCCAGGAGCGACTTCTGAGAGCAGATCCAGGAGAAACTCTTGAGCAGTGCCGCTAGGTGTGAACCAAAAACAAACAAACAAGTATAAAAACTTTCCCTAAATTTTTTTTCCTATAGGTTTTTGGGCCACACCTGGGAGTTTTCCGGACTTACTTTTCTAAATGTCTCTGCATTCAGTAATCTCTCTTGGCAGGTTTTGGGGGGCAGATAGGGTGTCAAGAATTGAGCATTGGTTAATCGTGTGCAAAGCCATACTTACCTGATAGACCTTCTCTTCAGTCCCTCTCCCGCAAACTCCTGAAGTTCTTTCTATTATTTAGCAGTGCTATGAAGTCCAGATTGGATAAGAAAAAAAAAAAAACACAACTGTTCCCTTATTCAGTTTTGTGTCCTCATCTCTATATAAATTGCATATAACTAGTTAATAAATATGTTTTGGATGATTGACAGGATCATGAAATTCTAGTTCATAAAACTTGTGTAATCTGATTTCTCCTCATCAAAGGTCAGTGTTGACAAAAGGTTGTTGTGGAAATTACTTATTTTCTAGGATAACATCCTCTTGTTACCAAGGTTTTCATTTTACTGAGGCTAGGGATAAAGTGATGCAGTGATGAGCTATCTTAAATTATACATAGAACTGAGTTTCTTTGTGCAATACCAGTAATCTGGTTATTTAATTTCTCTATGCCTATTTTGAAATTTTGTACAAAGAGGATCATCATCATTCTCTCTCACTGTGGTTGACAGAATTAAGTGAGGAAACTTAACTGCTCAAACACATACTTGACAATCAGGAAACACTCAAAATTTGCCTTAGTCTATTATGTTGAATGAAAATGGACTATGTCTGACATACTTTATCTGTGTTTTAGATAAATATAGATATTCAAAATGCTGAGTCACTCAACAAATCCCTTAAGTGCCTTTTCATTCTAGGCCTCTGTGCAAGTGAGCCAGCTCAGAAATTTATTAGAACCTATAGTTGGAATATGACATATTATTGTTAAGGATAATTTGAAGAGATGAAAGGCAGTGGTTGCAGATAGAACAACACAGAGAACAGAGAAATAATAATAATTTAATTTATTTTGTGCAGTAAATTTAAAGGTGAAATTAGGTGAGAGAGATAGTATAGAAGTCAAGTGGCCTTTCATGCCACTGACCCCGGTTTGATGTCTGGCGTCATCTATAGTCCCTTTAGCACTATGAAGAGTGACTTCCAGAGAACAGTGCTAAGAGTAGCCCTTGAGCTACTGGGGGTGGTGCTACCAACATAAATTTAGTAAGTAAGTAAATAAATAAATAAATAAATAAATAAATAAATAAATAAATAAATAAATAAATAAATAAATGGTGAACTCTCAGAGATTTTGTTGAGGCCCCCAATTTTTCTTTTTTGACACATTCAGTAGTGCTTAAAACTTAGTCCTGGCTCTGCAATAAGGGATTACTCCGGACAGTATTTAGGGACCTTATATGGGCTACCTGGGTTTGGATCTTATCGACTATAAGCAGTGAAAACACCTTACACTCTGTATTATCTCTCCAGAGGCCAATGGCTTTGACTAATAAGAATGTCACAGATGAATGTAAACAGTTTTCTCGGATATGAATAATATTTCTCTTTTGATTTCATACTACTTTTAGTAGGTCACCAATCAATGCTTTGTTACTAGCTCTATAGTTTTTTTTTTTTATTTCAGCTTGAATCAGAAACGCCCTGAATTTGGGGTATTAGCCATCTCTTGCCTAAACCTGAGGCATTTCCCATCAAGCTGAACATTCATTACTAGAATTTGAGACCTACTCAGGCAAACGATGACCCATAGTTACCCAAGATTAAGAAGTGTCTTCATTTCAAAAGCAAAATTTAGAGGAGTCCAATCTTTATAAACAAAATCTCATAAAATTTTTGGTACAATCGGAGGAAGAATTTTCCCTTTAACTTCTAGTTTTCTTGGATCTCTCTCCCCTGTGTAATAAAATATGACTAAAAGGAAAACAGAAGATTCATAACATCCTGTATATCCTGGAAATGTCTGTAAAAACTGTGTAACTTCCTGAAATGGCATAAACCAACAACTCCCATATGTCAAATTGCAGAGAATAAAATTGTTGGGAGGTGGTTGTGGACCAGATATGGGAGGTTATTAGACAAAGCACAATTGTGCTATTGCTATGTAGACTTAGGTCAGATTATTATTCATTCATAAACATTTCTAGAAATTTAGTTCTCCATTTTGCAGAGAGGGAGACAGTCAAAAGTGAAATGAAACTTTGCTTATTTTCCTTTTCCTTTCTAAATTTTATTTTATTAAAACCATTGTGATTTGTAAAGTCCTTCATAGTATGGTTTCAGACATACAGTGAATCAGGGCCAATCTCACCACCAGTGTTTACCTCCCTCCACCATGTTCCTAGAGTTTATCTCATACACAACTCTTTGCCCCCAGCCTGCCAGTTTAACAGGTCCATTTATAGTTTAGTTTGTTAAAGTTTGGGTCTCTTGATTGCTTTGCATTGACTTTGACTTGGATATTGAGTTCTGCCTTTTTTATATTTCCAACAATGGACCTGAGACTGCTTGGCCCCATCCTTTTTTATTTGTGTTTCTCCTCCTCCATTCAGTTTCTTTCCTTTTTATTTATTTTTTAAATAATTTTTATTGTGATCAAAGTGAATAGCGAATCTTTCACAATAATATCTGAGGTACATAGTGACATTGAATAAGGGGTATTCCCACCACCAGTGTTGTCCTCCCTTCACCCCTGTTCCCAGGATACATCCCATATCCCCTAACTTTGCCCCTGGACCGCTAGTGTAACTGGTCCCCTCTTTGTGTAGCTTGTTGTATATTGGGTATTGATTCTGTTGTTGTTGACTTTAGGTTTGGTGTTTAAGTCTGATCATTTTTTATTTCTACTCAGTGTTCATATGACTGTTTGGTCCCGGTTCCATCCATTTGTTCCCTCAATTTATGAGGCAGAACAGGATGATTCAAGTTATGTGGTTCTGTTTGAAAAAAAAAGAGAAGAAGAGAAAAAAAAAGAACAGAAAACAGACACGGGAGGAGTCTGTCTAGAGGTTATAAATAGCAATGTAAAAGAAGAAATGGAAAAAAGAAGAAAAACATAACAAAAATAGGAAAAAAACCCAAACAAACAAAAAAAACAAAGTTTTCTTTTTAACAAATATAAGTTTACCTAAAAAAGTATAAGTGCTATCCTCCATATATAGGATATTCCATTTCCTTTCCTATAGTCAAGAATTAGGATATATTTGGATGATGTTAAAAATATAAGTTTACCTAAAAAAGTATAAGTTTTCCCGGAGAGATAGCACAGAGGTGTTTGCCTTGCAAGCAACCAATCCAGAACCTAAGGTGGTTGGTTTGAATCCCGGCATCCCATATGGTCCCCCGTGCCTGCCAGGAGCTATTTCTGTGCAGACAGTTTTTCACTGAGGAGATGGATGGTTGTCTGTTAGAAAGGAGGTTGGTCTTAGTGCCTAATGAGTTAAAAACTGAAGGTAAAGAGGGTTAAATAAGGGGGAGATAACAAATCCGGGTTGGGATATGGGAGGAGTAGAAAGGTCTCTGGGTGTGGAAAGGCAATATAGAAGAGGGGCTATATACATTGTATAGATTAAATGTTTAAGGATAAGGCTCAGCAGTCAGAGAGGACAACTGTAAAGAAAGTAACGTTCACTTAGACACTGACTTCAGAGATCTATTTGAGTGCTATCCTCCATATATAGGATATTCCATTTCCTTTCCTATAGTCAAGAATTAGGATATATTTGGATGATGTTAAAAATATAAGTTTACCTAAGAAAGTATAAGTTTTCCCGGAGAGATAGCACAGAGGTGTTTGCCTTGCAAGCAACCAATCCAGAACCTAAGGTGGTTGGTTTGAATCCCGGCGTCCCATATGGTCCCCCGTGCCTGCCAGGAGCTATTTCTGAGCAGACAGCCAGGAGTAAACCCTGAACACCACCGGGTGTGTCCCAAAAACAAAAAACAAACAAACAAACAAAAAGTATAAGTTTTGCTCAGTGTTCAGAGCTTTGTCCTTATATGCTATTTTAAAAAAAAATAACTACCAGAAAATAATCCATATGCCAAAGAGGCATATTTAGGGCAGTATATCCTGCTCCCCTCCAAGGCTAATGCTGTGGTGATGCTATAGCGAGAGTGAAGGATAGGCTTTTCTGTGGTATTTTAGTTTGGCATAAGAATTATTTTCAGAGGTCAAATAAGGCCCGAAAGGTTAACAAGAAACTCTCCCTACCTTCCCCAGCTAGGCAAAGGAATGAATATTGGGGGAATATCAACAATAAATAGAATTTTACTAGTAATAACTTCTAGTTTGAGAGGCCTACCTATATGGCAGGGCAAATATCTAATCACAGAACATCTGGCATTTGTCATATGGGTCTCTTCTTGAAGCCAGGTCGAGATCTGGATCTGTGCTCAGAATTTATGCCAAGATTTTCTCACTGACCTTGAAATCTTCATTGTTGCGTTGAACCTCAGTATAATATGCAATTAAATTTGGCCTCTTATCAGATGTTAAGTGGAGTATTTGACCAGCCTGAGAAAAATGCAGAGGCCTGGGGAAATGTCCTCTGCCTCCTGAAAAAGGCAATTAGAGGAGACTTTGGTCCCTTCAGACTGGAAAATTAGGACTACTAGAGGTGTTTGGCTGAAAGAAGGCCAACCTCCTGCTGTCTATCAAAAAAAAAGTGAATATTGTCCTTAGTCTGTACCTGCTGCCATAATATATAGGTCTATTTGGACCCTGAATATCTTCGTAATATTTCAAAATAGTTCCCTTTCTCTGTTAAGGAGTAAAAGTATAAGGAACAGAAAGACAAGGGTTAACATAATTGCCATGTTCTCAACCAAACAATCACTAAACCATATATCTTCCTTTAAGCATATATGATCCCTTGGGTTCTGCTGGGTATGACCCCCAAACAAACAAACAAACAATAAAACACAAAAGAGGAAACTATCCCAGTCTAATGAAATCAAAGCAGAAAATAACTGAAACTCAACCACAACTCTACCACTCCTTACTAATATAAAAATTAGTAAAGCATCTCTAAATAAAACACTCAGCCAAAAATGTAAATATAACTATGATAATATCTTGATTTCAAACATTGTATGTGATAATATTTATAAGAGAAGTGAAAATTATTAAGGATGAGGACAAAGGTATATCTATAGTACAGTTGGTAGGACCCTTATCTTCATGTAGTGGACTTGGATTTGGTCTCTGGCACCTTATATGATTCTCTGAGCTCTTCCAGAAGTGTTTCCTGAACACTGAGCTAGAGTAGAATGTGCTAAATTTTAATCAGATTACCAGTCCTAAAAAAGTTACTATGATATACTCTGAGTATATCAAATGGCTACTACCATGGTAGATACTGAGAAGGAATTCATTTCAGAAGTTATATTTTTTCATGTGTGCACTTAAAGGGAACATAAACGAATACATATATATATGGCAAGGATATAATAATTTAAAGAAGTATATTACATATTTCATATGCACAAGTTTGATCCCCAGCATACTGCCAAGAGTGACCCATAAACAAATAGGGAGACCATACAATACACTCTTGCAATCAAAATTGCCAGTCAATATCAGTGAAGTCAATTGAAATCATCAGAAGTTCAAATGTCCACTTCCTAACATGCCCACACATTGGTTCATTTGCTCATGAGTTATAGTTGTTTTTCAAGTTCTTCGGGAGTGTTTTGTTAAAACCTGGAGCCAGTATTAAATCAGGTGAGCAAAGGATAGAGGCTTCCTTCAAGTTCTGTATAGAAATTATAATGCAAATTTAATCCAAGGCCCCGCCTATTTACAAAATACTAAATAGGGTATCTTAGTTAAACTAGTATATCTAAGCTGAACAAAAATTACAAAGTTCTTTCCAACACACTTGCTAGCAAAATGATCTATGTATATTTAATAGTAAACATAATTACACTGCTAATTGTGTCTTGTAATGCATTTTTAAGAGAGTGCGTACTTGGCAGTGCTCAGGGTTTACTCCTATGCTCAAGGATCACTCCTGATGGGTCTTGGCGGACTATATATGGTTTTGGAGATTCAAACCAGGCTCACTGTCTGCAAGGCAATCACCCTACTCAGTGTACTATTGCTCACTTTCCAGTAATATATTTATCCTCAGAAATCTTTCTGTTGTGAATTTAGGTGGTAGTAGAGTGTTCATCTTATCAGCTGCATGAAATTGGATTTTTCCTTACATGTCTGTGATGTCACCTGAGAAATGAGGATGAACCAACAATCAGGATTTCTAGTAAATCTGGGTACCTGGTAATAAGAATTCATTCTGAGTCACTGGATGAACTTAATTGAAGATGGGGATTGGCATTAATAGCTGTAAAATTATGTGTCTGGTCAGCAAATAAATATATTTTGGGCAGAGAGCAAAACCCTTTTTGCCCAATAAGTTTTTCTTTTTCTTTTTTTTTATTGTGACTGAAGTTCATTACACAGAATTATTTAAGGTACATAGTGACAATGAATGAAGGGCATTCCCACCACCAATGTTGTCCTCCCTCCACTCCTGTTGCCAGCATGTCTCCCACATATCCCTCCTTCCCCCCCCCAACCCCCAGAATCCTAGCGCAACCTTACAGCTTGTTATAGGTTGGGTATCTACTCTGTTTGGTGTTCCAGTCTGGTTATTTTTTATTTACACTACATGCTCATATGACTGGTCCTGGTATCATTCTTTTCCACCTTCAATTTATGAGGCTGAATGATTCAAGTTATGCTATTCTGTTGGAGATAAAAAGGTTAAGAAAAAGAGAAGAAAAAATTTTATATCAACTACTAAAAAAGAAAAAAAAATAACTGAATAATATCCACAAAAGTGAAAAAGAAAAAAGTGGAAGAAAAAAGAGAAGGAAAATAATATCAAAAAACAAACAAAAAATAAAACAAAACAAAACAAAACCAGAAAAAGTGCTGCAGTGGCAGGTTTTGGTGTTACCCCACTTTTTTTTTATAGGCACAGTAAGTATTGGGGAAGGAAGGAAATTCCCGTGGCCTAAGAGATTCAGGGTTTCTCCACTCTTGAAGCATATTGTCATGGGAACTACCACTGGCTCCATACCTTCTCATTGCCATACCCCAGGTTTTTTTTTTTTTTTTGTGGTGTCAGGAACCTTCCCTCTTGGTTGTGGATAATAAAATAAGGCCACTGTAGCAAGCAATCTTGGTATTTGCGCAGTCCTAGGACAAGGCCTAGGATAAAGTCTTTAAGGTTCTAGAGTTACTGTTCCAACATTGTTGGTGTGGTCAGCTTTCTGCATCATGTGCTCCATGTTTTTGCTCGTTACCTAAGCCAAAGTCTAGGAAATTATGGTTCCAAAGGTTCTGCTCAGTCTCTTGTCAGAATTGGGCCTCTGTACTAAGAAATCTTGATTTTTGTAAGAGACCTGGGCTATAGCCTAGGGTAGGGTTTTCCTTAATCGTCTCAAAATACGTTCTGTTCAGTCACAGTTGTCAAAGTCAGTTTTCTGTAGTTAGTGCTCTTATTTTCATAGTTCAAAGGACGATACTTCTTCTGATTTCCACTTAGTGTTAGGTGATGTGATAGGACCTCCTGGTCTTAGGTCAAGTTTTCATTTCCTCGCTGTCCTCGTTGTCATATTAACTCTGGCACAAGTATATCTCCCAAGGCACCTTAGTTCCTGGTGTTGTTGCATGAGTTTGTTTCAGTTCTACGTCTGGGATCTGGGATTTGAGAATGAACTAACACTGTCCAATCTCCTGAAGACTGAGTTGTATCCACATGACATATGTCCAGGGTGGGAGGCACCCTTGTATAAAAAGTGTGAGTTCTTATCCTAGAAGATAAGATCTTGTGTCTGAGTCCATGATTTCCCCTTATTTACTGTGCCTATACAAAAATGTATGGTATCCTTTTGTATTGCTGGTGCTATTCCAGGTAAGGATTACAGGCTACACATACAGTATTTGTGGTGTGGTCTGAGCTTTTATCCCAGGCAAGATGTTTTCTTAGTTTTTGTACCAAGCAACACCAAAACTGGTGAGGGTAGAGAAAATATGTATATATGAAAATAGAATATATAGATAAAATTGAGATATAAAAAAGAAAGGAAATTGAGAAAAAAGGAAAGAATGTATTTGAAAAAGAAAGTGATGGGGGAGGCTATCTGTATGTTTAGGAATACATATCTTAAGATACATTATTATAAAGGTGTTAAGCTTATGTAGGCAATATAGGTCTCCCAATAGGTCTTCTGAGATATTCTTGTGGGGAGTGAAAGCCAAGGTACTTTTTTGTATTACAGACTTTGGTCTAGAGTTTAAGATATGATTTGCGGCATTTCAGAGTCCTGTAGTGTCTTTGAGCTGGGGGTTTTGCTGCAGCTGAATCCAGTATCATGCAACCGTCCATGATTTGATGGGGGTTAGAGGAGTCACAAGCTTCAGTCAGGAGCCTTATTGGTTGTGGTTTCTTGCTGAGACACAAGATGAGGGATCGAGAGGGTGTCTTTCACTGAGGAGCTGGATGGTTGTCTGTTGGGAAGGAGGTCGGTCTTGGTGCCTAACGAGTTAAAAACTGAAGGTAAAGAGGGTTAAATAAGGGGAAGATAACAAATCCGGGTTGGGATATGGGAGGAGTAGAAAGGTCTCTGGGTGTGGAAAGGCAATATAGAAGAGGGGCTATATACATTGTATAGATTAAATGTTTAAGGATAAGGCTCGGCAGTCAGAGAGGACAACTGTAAAGAAAGTAATGTTCACTTAGACACTGACTTCAGAGATCTATTTGAGTGCTATCCTCCATATATAGGATATTCCATTTCCTTTCCTATAGCAAGAATTAGGATATATTTGGATGATGTTAAAAAGGGTATATGTCGCGCTTTTGAAAATTGTTATCAGAAAAAAAAAAACACCCCTGCAGAGGGTCTGCTATGGTTGAGATAAATCTGCTTTGACTAGCTGTCCTGGCATGTGGTGTCCCAAGACCAGCTCTTGCCTCTGCAGCTTGTGAATGAATGGATAGGAGAGGAGTTTTCCTTCACCCCATCCCATCCCCCAAAGCCCAGGTTACCAGATCTGGCCATGAAGACCATTCTGGCGTGGGGGAATCTGGCCCCCCGGACTAACTGGCAGTCCGGGGGTTCTTTGGCTAGCTGTCCAGCCCAGTGCCCACCACATACCAGTACAAGAGACAAACTCCTGGAATGTGGGGTCTCAAGCCCAGCTCTCGCCTCTGCAGCTTGTGAATGAATGGATAGGGGAGGAGTTTTCCTCCACCCCATCCCATCCGCCAAGGCCCAGGTTACCAGATCTGGCCATGAAGACCTTTCTGCCATGGGGGAATCTGTCCCCCCCAGACTAATGGCAGTCCGGGGGTTGCCCAATAAGTTTTTCACCAGAGGTACTAGAGCAACATCCAACTGGTAGATCCTTACCATGTGAGCCTTTGCAATAAAAGGAGCATTGGCACTGTCAAACTGCTTTTTTCCCAGCTAATTTAATACAAAATATGATTGAAACCAGTAGGTCTGCACTGGTATTTATTTATTTTCCAGTGCTCTTCTAAACGAGTTTCATATTATTCAGATCATAGTGTTAAACTGATTCACCTTTCTCAGGATGAAAATTGTAAGCAATTTGATTAGCTTTTCTCTATTTTCTTCTTCTGACATGTTCTATTATAACTAAGAAAAATTATAGGCCTCTTTCCATACTGAAAATAATTTATATTCAATAGTGTTTTCGTGTCTGCACAGAGCATAATCTCTGCAGGCTTAAATATCAACGTTTGTAGCTGTATGGCTATGATGGTGTTAAGAACAGTTCCAAAGACAAATTACACTTTTAAATGTTCATGATTCTGAGTTAATCCTTCAAACCTTATAATTGAACTTGGTAAACAAGGCACATTCACATGTGTTTTATCTAGTGAACCAGGGAAGGGATGTTTTAAAACAAAACAATAAAATTAGGACAGTTTTTATATGACCACTAAACATGAAAAATAAAGGGAGTCTTGTTACCATGAGAGACATGACTTTATTGATCACTCAGTTAAAAGATGCTAAAGGAGTGAATGAAAAGAAAAAGCATAAGGAGACTGGGTATCTTTTATTTTCTGGAGGCAATGCTAAACTCTAAGGAAGATATAATGACTAGGAATTTTGACGCTAAAGAACCCTGTGCCTTGCACTTTCTCACCCCCATTACCAGTGGCTTTCCTTTCACATTCTTGCCATACTAAAAGATGCACCTATTTCACTTCTATGTCTTGGAGCTGGACCATGCTCCTCTTAGAGACCCTGCCATTATCTCACGCCTAAGTTCTGAAATTAGCGGTTGCCATATGAGTTTGGGTTGTTTTTTTAAGTTTGTTTTTAGTTACGTACTTTTTTTCTTCTCAATGCTTATCCATCTATTATATGCACTTATAGGACCTGAATTGTGTAAAAATTTCTTGGTCAAAAAGGAGGTAGGGAGATGCAAGTGGAAAACATTTCAGAAGTTCTCCTCTAGTGGCAGTCTTTGTTCTTCCTAGCCCTAGGAATACCTTAATTCCAGTGCCCCTTCTTGGACCACTTTAGTCTATTAAAAATTGTTTAAAAATGAAGTCATGAAATTTGCCTTAACGTAGATGGATATGGAGGGTATTATGCTGAGTGAAATGAGTCAGAGAGAGAGAGGGGTAGACAGAAAGATGACACTCATATGTGGGATATAAAAAAGTTAGGATGGTGATAATATTAGAGACAATAGAGACAAGGACTAGAAGCACTGGTCCATAGTAGCTTACCACAAAAAGGGACATTGCAATTAGGGCAGAGAAGGAACCTTTGTGACAAAGATAGTTGGACATGATCACTCTGGACAAGAACTGGGTGCTAAAAGGAGGTAACATGATATACATGATACTACTTTAGCAATAATATTGTAAACCACAGTGCCTAAAAGAGAGCGGAGATGTGAAGAGAACATAACTGAACAGAAGAGAACAGAAGAGAAGTGTCTGCTATAGATGTGGTAATGAGGAGGGTAGGGGGGCAAACTGGGTGCATTGGTGGTAAGAAATGTGCATTAGCGAAGGGCTGAGTTTTGGACATTTTATGCTTGGAACTAAGTCGAACAAATTTCTAAGCATATCTCACTGTGATCCAATTAAAACTTGGTAAAAATAATTTTTCTCCTGTGTTTTTACTTCATTTCCAAGGTCTGCCCGTAAGAACCCAGTACACTCTGTGTGCAACAAAATACATGCAGTAACTATCTTAGTAGGACTTGGAATGACTTTTCCTTGGGTTTAGAAATCTGAGGACCAGGGGCATAGTGTCCATGCTAGGAAAGGGTTAAGGTTGCAGTGCTAGGAAAGGGTTAAGGTTAGCCATCATCAACTGAGATTATTCTATGCTCTGAAGGCATGATCCTGATTCTTGCTGTCTGTTGTCTTTGACTTTGTAGATCTGTAGTGTTTAATACATGATTTGGTGAATATGCCAATGCCATAAATTGCCTTTGACTGTCATCAACAAGAGAAGAAAAAAAATATTGAGAAATATAAATGGGCCCAAGTGCTATCCCTTTTCATTTGTTTGTTTTTTGTTTCTTGTTTGTTTCTGGGCCACACCCATTGACTCTCAGGGGTTACTTCTGGCTATGTGTTCAGAAATTGCTCCTGGCTTGGGGTGACCATATGGGATGCTGGGGGATTCAACCGTGGCTAGCACTTGCAAGGCTATGCCTTACCTCTAGTGTCACTGCTCTGGCCCCAAATGCTATTTGTTTTTGTCAAGTGTACCTAGCCAAACTAGGATTTAGTAAATAATTCTAACTTCAACAACTCTCAGGATTCAGTATCTCTCAAGATTCAATAGCTCTCAATATTATTGTTATAGTTATTATAATTATTATATTATAATAATTATAGTATACCACCTAGTACTGGTTGGCAGTGTTGGGAGACTGTATGGTCCCTGGATCCAACCTGTCTGCAAAGCATATACCCCTTGGGCTATTTTGCCAACCTTAGATATGTAATCCTAAGTGGTCACTCAATAGTTTTATCATGCAGATAATCTAAAGGTAGCTTATCTATATGATAAGGACATCTTTGATTTTTCTAAAGGATGGTGGCCTGCTTAAAATCTTACTAAATAACCTTCATAATCAGCCAGTTGTATTTTGATCTTTCCTTTTATCATAGCTCTTGGAGTACTCTTATCATTATCTGAAAGGATGTTGTCTGACAGTCTATTAATAAGTACAATTATATCTTAACATATACTAGTTGATTTTTTAATTTTTTAATTTTTTTAAAAATTAGCTGTATATATGGATTTTTCCACTAGCTAACTGACTTTTGTTGTAAATGAAAAACAATAGCTTGGCCACTGCTTTTGGAAATCATAATAAATCTTCATTTTAGTTGGGTTTATGTAATCAAATAAACATCTTCATTCTCTGAAAACAATAGTAAAGAAGCAAAGATTTTTCTTTCAGTGTATTAAAGATGTATAATATTAAACTAATACTAAACCAAGTCATTGCCTTATAAATTTCATTTTGAACTCACATTCTTTAAATGAACTACTTAAAATTATATTTACTTCTCAATATTAAGAAAAGCTTGTTTAGCTTAGCAGTTGTCATACTGTAGTATTTTTCTACTCACATATTATCGTTGTTGGCACTATGCTTCCTTTATAATTTGGTGCATAAGACAAAAAGAATAAAGAAGATTTAAAGATAACATATAAATGCATCCTAGTTTCCATTCTGTTATATTGAAAAATCTTACTCTACCTCTTGCACACATCCATACACCCTTCCTTTCATCTTAACTTATAAAATGACCTATGTGATCTATGAAGAGAGACTCTAAGTATAGGAATGAAAAATATTATATATCTCAATTGTTTTTATTAGATAAGTTAAAATAGATGCAATGACCATCCATCCTACTTATCTTTTTCACTGTCCTAATTTTTAAATAATCAGGATTTTCTACCTACACTAGAAGCTATGTGTCCTACTTTTGCCTTGGGATAATATGGTCCTCCTGGGAATGTACTTATTTTGGAAAACACATCCACTTCATAATTTTATATTTTTCTTGGATCAAAGTAAACTCATTTTTGTAGTTTGAAGAAAATTCAAAGCTATCATTAAAATTATTTTACTTTATTAAAGCATTGTAATTTTCAAAGTTATTCAGAGTTGAGTTTTAGACATACTATGTTCCACCCCCAATCCCACCACCAGTGTTAATTTTCCTCCACCAAAGTTTCCAGGTTATGCCACTCCTCTGCCCCTACCTCCAGCCTAACAACTTGACAAATTTTAAGTCTTTTTGTTAAAGTTCGGCTCTTATGCAAAACACAATATTTTTGAGGGGGGTTGTTGTTTTGAGGACCACACCAGGCGGTGGTCAGGGGTTACTCCTGGCAGGCTCAGAGGACAATATGGGGTGTAGAGGAACCAGCTCATGTCAGCCACACTGCAAGACTGTGCTAGCACTCTGGCCCCATAACAATCTTTTTTTTTTTTTTGGTTTTGGGACCACACCAGTGGCTCTCAGGGGTTACTCTTGTTTCTGTGCTCAGAATAGCTCCTGGCTCGGGGGAACCATACGAGATGCCAAGAATCGAACCCAGGTCTGTTCTGGGTTGGCCACGTGCAAGACAAACGCCCTACTGCTGTGCTATCACTCTGGCTCCAACACAATCATTTTTAATTAAGAAAAGGTATTATTTTACTAAGGCACTAGGAGTTGTAAAATTGTTTGTAATAAAAAATTTAAAGGTAGAGAATGAGTAAGTATATTGCCTGCCTGCTTTATTATCTTTTAGGGTTAGAGAGATAGTTTGTTGTAAGGTTCTTGGGGTGGCCCTGGTTAAATCCCTAACACTGCATAGGGTTCCCTATGCATGCCAGGAGTAAACCTAGAACACCATTAGTGGCTGGCTCCACAAAAATGAATTTAATTTTTAGACCAAAAATAATTCAGTGAACCTTAAAGATATTCAGCTTTAGGAGCCTTTGAATGTGGTTCAGTGGTAGAGTGAGTGCCTTTTGTCTCTAGCACCATCGCATGTCCATCCTCACACTGGTGTTTTAATCCTTGGCCACTGAGTGGTGTGTATGTGTGTGTGTGTGTGTGTGTTTTGTGGCCCTAGCAAATGATGATACTACTGTGTAAACCAAAAATGAAGTGTGTGACCCCCAGGCATTGTAACAACAAGAATAACAATAAAGGGAAGGGAAGAAAATAATCCAGATCTGATTTTACTTTCTTTATGCACATTCTACATAGCTAAGTCTCCGCTTAATGTTATGTGTCGGTTCTAGAAAACTTGAAATGTATTATCAGGAAAGCAAGCCCTTGAATAATGCAGACTTATTCACAGTGTGCATTATTGTTTTTCTCTCATAGATCTTAGAATATAAAGATATTACTTGAGGGCCCACTGTTTACTTAAACTCCCATGCCAGTGTGTAATGGATTTAAAACAAGAAATAGTTCCTGATTGTAATGCACAATGCACACAATATATATTTATGTGGTACCTTTTGTATATTTAAATGACATGAATAGTAATGTTTGAAAATAAGAGGAAGAAGGACATATTTTCCCGTGGTGGAATAAATGGGGTGAAGCTGAAATTATTAGATACCTCACCATAATAAATGTCATCATACAATAGAGAATTTTTGATCTCCAGCAGCAGCTATGAAGTCTTTACTTGTCATCATTTCTTGTGCACTTTGGGGCTTAAATACTTAAAATGGGTCATCCATTTTTCTCTTCTTTAACCTATGAAATTGCACTTCATATTTCTGCATTCTGAAATAATGTTCTAAGGTACATTTCTGGGCATTCTCAGAGTATCTTTATGAAGCCTCACTACTTCTCTGATAGTCATGTAATGGTTGCTTGAGCATGTCAGCTTTTGTATATTTGCCCATCCCCAGAATGTCAGTATAAATAGACATTGCTGTTACTCTGAGTGACAAACAACATTACAAGACTTATTTGCTACATATCTTGTCTCACTAATTTAACCAAAGCCAATATATTTACTTGGCAGCTACCAAATGTCCAGCATTTTGCTGAGGCCTATGTAGTAAATATGGGGTTGGAATAGGGAAGGTACCATTAGATAATGTAATATGTACTATCAGATAATATAGAGAAAGAGAAGGAGGAGGAGGAGATTTGGAGGAAGAGGAAAAAGAGGAGAGAAAATTAAAAATTAGGGAATAAAATAATCAGAGTTCTGGGAAGATGGTAGGTCTCTTGCACATGATTATCCAAGTTCAATCCTAGTCACCTCATTTGATTACCCAAGAGCTGCCAAGAGTGATTCCTGAGCACAGAAATAGAAATACGCCCTGAGAACCACTGGGTGTGGCCTGCAAAGAAAAAAAAACAATAAAAACCCCAATAAATTAGAGATTAATGCACATGGTACAAAAGTAGTCTTTGTGCCAATCAAATTCTTCCTAATACATGCTGTGTACTTTGGTAGCTCCAAGTACCAAAGTCTAGTACAGATTTCATTATTAGGGAAACATCATGATAACTAACTCATTCATTGGTTACTTGGGTGTAGTTGATTTCTAGAATCAGCTGAATCACCAGTCATTGCTGGTCAACATACTGCTTAGAAAGACATAATAGTTACAACTCACCTTAGTAGTAGTTAATGTAAATGTTTGATTCTTGAGACACCTTAAATGTTAATGATCTTACCGTACTCAATTTTTTCCAACTCACTGAAATTTTATGGTACCAATTTTCTTCCATGTCCCATTCTTTAAATTCATCCACAAAAATGGTTTAAATTATCCTTAAATTCTTTTTAAAAATTTTAAAAATCAGGGTTTAACATGACAAAGGTTCACTACTGTGTTGATCTATATACACTTATTTGTTCCTTTAGAAAATCTCAACTTCATCACACATTAAACCACCAGGGGAAGAGCTGGTTTAAAAATCCACATGTTGCACAATGCAAGATCCTTTAATCTTATCACAAACACATTAGAATTTTAACTTTTCTTGAAGTCTGGTGCTGATTTAGAGGATTTGACCAGTATTCTCTAGGATTAAATATTTACACCATGACCCTGGTTCTTTTTCTCTGTCTGACACATTGCCACAGATTGATATTTCTGTACCAGTAATGTAAGTCATTGTTCCTCCATTTCATGTATAGAATGGAAGTCAATGTTGAACCTTTTTACCCCAGAAGACAAGCATGTATCCAATACTCTGGTTCCCCAATGTTAAACCAGTGGCTTTCGGCCTCTCTATCTTGATAAATTGGCACAGATCTGTGGATCAGTGTTTGATGACCACTGGTTTTAGTTATTTCTTTCAGAAGTCACACATAGTTTAGTTAGGTTTTCCCTTTGTTTTGTTTTGTTTTTGAACTACATCTGTTGCTTCTCAGGGCTTATTCCTGGCTCTGTGCTCAGTAATTACTCCAGGAGGGGATTAAGGTACCATATGCTGAGTTGTCTCTTGAACCATAGCATCTGATTGTAAGACCTTACCTGCTGCACTCTTTTTTATCCTGATGTATTTCTTTGCAAAGAAAATATTCTGTCTTAGAAGAGAATAATTCTACTGTAAAATTATGTCAGCAAAAGTGAGAGTGCATGTATAAGTCAACTAAGTCTATAATGTGTGCAAATGATGAAGGTATAATAATTAAAATTTCTTCATTATATCATTTTTAAAAATGGGTAATTTGGGCCCTGAGAGATAGCACAGCGGCAATTGCTTTGCAAGCAGCCGATCCAGGACCAAAGGTGGTTGGTTCGAATCCTGGTGTCCCATATGGTCCCCTGTGCCTACCAGGAGCTATTTCTGAGCAAACAGCCAGGAGTAACCCTTGAGCACTGCCGGGTGTGGCCCCAAAACAAAAAAAATGGGTATTTTGTCAACTTATTAGAGAAGTATTAGCAATGTCATTATTTTTTTAAATATTGAAATATGTTTACATTTTTGCATATGTATCGGTCTGTTTTTCTGAGTTTGTAAGATAATATCAGATATGAAAGGTATCTGATATTAACAATTTTGAAAATCTTCCTTTTTAATGTGCAGAGATTTAAGTATCATTAAATACAAATGTCATCATGATTCAAGTGGCTGCAGTTACTTTCTGGTTTGGGAAAAACCAAAGGTCTTTCTCACTTTCTTTATAGTATTCAGTATTATACACTACTGCACTGAGAAATGTGTGAATGTACGTGTGTGTGAAAGAGTTTCAGAGATAACCACGTTGCATAATAAAGTCATTCTTTCATTTTATTTTTGTATTTAAACATTACTATTTTAAAATTTCTAGGAACAAGAAATAGAGGAAGATGTACAGGGAAAGAGTGTTTAATATGCAGGGGAAGATTATTACATATTCTAATAATCTGTTATTCATCAGAAAAATTAAACTTCTTATTAACCCTGCCATTTTAGTAGAATGTATAAGTAATTCGCCAATGGTTTCTTTATGTGTGAAGGGCCAAAAGATAATTCCCTTCTCTTTAACAATATAACTTTGTTTTTAAATTGAAGTGAGGGACCAGAGCACTAGTAAGGTCAAGGCCAAGGTGGGTTTGATTCCCAGCACCCCATATGACCTGCTGAGCACCACCAGCAGTGATCCCTGCTTACAGTCAGGAGTAGGCCCTGAACATCACTTAGTATAACCCAAATAGCCAAAAAATAAAATGATATTGAAGTGAAATCTGCATAACATACAGGTAAAATAAACATTTTAGTGTCATTTAGAATATTCACAGTTATGCAACCACTACATTTATCTTTTTTGAAATCCTACTTGCATCAGCACTAATGGAAAACTTCTAATCGTCATCCCCATTTTCCTCTACTCAGTTCCCGCAGCCATATTTTTGAAGTTCATCTATGTTCCATACATACTTTTTTTTGGTTTTTGGGTCACATCTGGCAGCGCTCAGGGGTTACTCCTGGCTATGAGCTCAGAAATCATTCTTAGCAGGCTCGATGTCATATGGGATCCCGGGATTTGAACCACTGTCTTTCTGCAAGACAAACGCCATACCTCCATGCTATCTCTTGGTCCCATGCATACATACTTTATAGGTTTATTTTTTTCGACCACACTCACCTGTGCTCAGGAATTATCCCTGGATATATGCTCATGGATCATTCTGGTGGGCTTTAGGGACCATATCAGATCCTAGGAATCAAGCCTGTAAGGATAAATGCTCTACATGCACATTGCTCTGACCCCAAGTAGTTTATTATTCTATGGCAAAATAATATTTCATTGTGTAAGTATACTACTTTTTACTAGTAATGTTATCTGATGATGTAAGTTGCTACCTAAATTTTACTATTTTGATAATCAATGTCATTTATATCACATATATATTTTGAATATATTTTGAGGAGAGTCACACCAAGGGATGCTCAGGGGTTATTCCTGACTCAGTACTCAGAAATTACTCCTGGAAAAACTCTGGTGTCCATATAAGATTCTGGGGATCAAACCCAGATGGGCTGCATGCAAGTCAAGTGCCATACTCCTTTTACTATTTCTGGGCCAGTATTTAAGTATTTTTACTGCTGTTTTTAGCTCTTTTATCATTCTCACAGTGAATTTTCTGGGCTGTGACTTTTTTTCACTTGTGACCTCTTGCTCCCTAGAAATTTTCACATATCTCTATATTAAGTATACATGTTGAGTATTTTCTGATAATAAATTATACACATATTTAAAACAAATTTTTAATATTTTTTCAATTTCCCAACCCCCTAACACACATTCAATGTTGAGACCTGCAGTTAAGAAGCTAAGATATAGGGTCTGGAGTAATTTCTGAGTAACAGAAGCCAGGAGAAATTCCTGAGTATCATCAAGTTTGGCCCAAAAAACAAACACAAAAAAGAAGCTAGTGTATAAACCATTGATTTTCCCATAAGCTTATAAGTACTTGTAATATGATATATCCTTAGTATTTAAAAAGAAAATCCTCAAGTTATTTATGATGAAATATTAAGTATCACTGAGTTTATTGTGAGTATGATGCTTAAATATTTAGTATTTAGACTTAGCCATCGTATTTCTGAGTTCAAGACTGCCAGCAGCTTTAACGCAGTTACCATTTTGGCTTAAAAAAAAGCACAAATATACTCTTCTGTTGGTGACTATCATATGTGGTTAATGGAGCTCTTTGTTCTGAGGTTGAATGTGTTGTTAGTGGCCTTATCCTAAGAAGCTCAGGTTTCTTCTAAATTCCTTGCCTTATAATTGGGAATGACAAATCCTGAATTTAAAAGTTTTACACCAAAGATAGCCTTTAAAGGAAGCCTTTTGATGAGGACATTTTTACTCGTAATTGCCCAGGAAGCAATAACTTCTCCAGGGATTGTGAGTTCATCTCGGATTTCTGTGTAACTTCTGCCTGTGTATTGTGAAATCTGGAAAATAGACTTGGGGAAAATTGAAGTGGGCAGGTGAAGTTCCCTACTTATTGTCACTGAAAGGAAGCCACTGACATGACCTGTCAAGGTAAGTGGGTCTCATTATCCCTTAGCAGTTTCTACCAGGCTAGCTAGCACAAGGAATTACACTCTTCCTAAAGCATACGCTACAACAGAGAGGAAATAGTGCTTTACATCCAAGGAGGAAAAGGGGGCACGGAAGGGAGAAGAGTAAAAGCAAGCAGAAGTTAGTGTGTTTGATGCATCATTTTTGAAATAGAGGATATAGAGTAGTCTGAAGAGATCACTTTAACTCAGCTTTTTTGTTTTGGGGAAACTCCCATGCCTTGCTCTTGAGGTCAGTTGTCAGCCAACCATCAAGCCAGTGTGGTTCAATTCAAGTGCCTGAGGATGGGATGCTACTCATGCCTTGCAGTGCTATTGATTATCAACCTCTCCTGGAGGTGGTCAGGAGGTCTCCAGGCAGTGTGTGGGAGAAACCATGTGGTGTTGGGGTCATGGGGAAATCTGCTTGTGTTGCCTTTGACTCCTAACTCAATAATATTACTTGAAAAAGGGAAGAAGTATGGTGTTAGAAAGATGGCAAAGTAGGTAAGATGTTAGCTTCACACACAGTTGACCTACGTTCAATCCCTGGTTTTCCATATGTTTCTGCAAACACCATGACGGGGAATTCTTGGATACAGAGCAAGTAGTAACCACTGAGCATTGATAAATGTGACTCGCAAACCAAACCAAATAAGAATTAGGGAGGGAGTAGTTTAAAGACACAAACTGCTATAGATATAACCTAATGGGCTAGAGTCTATGCTTGACATATATGTTTGCTAGGACTACTATAGAAATGATCACATGCTTAGTGACTTAAAATAGCACACATTACTTTCCTGTTCTGTAAGTCAGCAATGGGATATGGGTCTCACTGGGCTAAAATAAAGGTGTTGTTTGGGCTCAGTCCTTTTCTGGATGAATCTGCAGCTTTTCCCAGTGTTGGAGGTTGCCTATTTTCTGTGGTTTGTCCTCCACCTTCAAAGCCAGCAGTCAGAGAGCTTTAGCCATTGCTTCCCTCTCTCATCCCCTTCACTGACTCTAGCTTTCATTCTGCCTTATTCTTCAAACAAAGACCCTGGGGCCAGGAGAGAATTGCCTGCTTTGATTCCATTCCTGGTGCCACATGGTTCCCCAAAAATCTCCAGGTGTAGCTTGGGAGCCAGCACCACCTGGGTGGCCCAGGGAACCTTTGTGCTGAAGGACCGGAGGCAGCATCTCATGGTTGTGCCTTACCCCAAATCCCTGAAAGCTGCCTATGGGGCTCCCCAGATATTCTCCTGAGCACTGTTTTAAAGAACTAAAAACAAAATCAAAATGGGATAAAATATAAAATAAGTGTCTGATGGGCTGCCCTAGAAAATCCAGTGTTATCACCCCAAACTCTTAGTTAAAATGTATCTGCAATGTCTTAGCCATGTAAAGTGACACATTTTAGCACACGGGGACATGGACTAAGAAATCTTTGTTCTGTCTACAGCATCATTTTTCAACTGGAGTTAATGTGGCCTCCCTGTGGCTCCCAGAATTCTCCAAGGGATCCGTGGGTGAATATCACAACAATATGGGGCCACAGTACAAAAGTCGAGGGCTAGTTGTTAACACATGAATGAGACAAGGTTCAAAGGTGTCCACAGTCAAAGGTTAAAAATCACTGGCATATAACATAGCAGAGTTTTTTGTTTGTTTTTGTTTTGGGGTCACACTGTGATGATCAGGGGTTACTCTTGGCTCCGCACTTAGGAATTGCTCCTAACAGTGCTCAGGAGACTATATTGGACGCTATAGATCACACCTGGGTCAGCAGCATACAGCATACAGCAGTGAAGTCTACCCACTCCAAAACCCAATTTTTTTTGTTTTTTTTGGCTACACCTAGCAGTGGTCAGGGGTTATTTCTTGATCTGCACTCAAATATCGCTCCTAGAAGGCTCAGGGGACTATATGAGATGCCAAGGACCTAACCCAGGTCAGCTGCATGCAAGGAAATACCTGTTGTACTATTTCTCTGGTGTGGCGCTAATCCCCATTTTTTCTTTTCTTTATCAATTAAGCAAAAAAAAAAAGGAAAAGAAAGAGAAAGAAAGAAACAAAGAAAGAAAGTAGGCAGAAAAACAAAAATATTAGTATATATCTCTTTGTTATCAGACATAAAAATGCTCTTTATGTTGTCAAAGTACTTTTGCCCACAATATTTTATTATCTCCAAATTCATAGGAATAAGTAAGAATTGAGAATTAAAAAAAAAGAATTGAGAATTAAAGTGAACTTTCAGGATAGTTCTGGGATATGAGTCCCACACATGCAAGTCAATATTCAGCATTCATAACATTCTAGCAATTATCTGGTGAAAGCAATTTTAGTGCATTTTCAATTCCTTCATAGTAAAGAAATGATAGGATATGGTGTCATAGAAATGCACAAATATTTTATGAATATCTTCTTCATGTTAAACATTGCTGATGCCTTTGAAAAGATACTAAAATGGTTTGCTCTTTCTAGATTGATGTAACATGATACTATAAATCTTTTGATACCTTTACCATATTTAACTGTACTGTACAAAATTAAATTGACTTCATTGTTGGCTTTTGGACCACACTCAGTGGTGCTTAGGTCTTATTCCTAGTTCAGTGCTCAGAGATTTTTCCTAGTAGCTCTCGAAGGACCATATAGAATGCTGGGGATGAAACCCAGATTGGCTCTGTGCAAGCCCCTTTAATTTTATTTTTATATCTTATTTAATTGTGACTTGTTAGAAGACAGATCATGGGTATGTAAGGTAGATAATACCATAGTGTTGTGGACATATCTGTAAATGTAATATACTTTTGAGGATAGGAATCATGTTTTATTTACTTTATGATTTTCAGTTATGAGCTAAGCACTTCAACCTCCACATGATATTAGGGTTTTTATAACTTTGTGATGATTTTAATTATTGAATACTAACTAAATCTTTGGCTTTGAAAATAACCAAAAGTTTTTAATTTGTGGTTTTAATTTAATTTCTAATCTCACATTGATAAGCATAACTATAAAGGATGTTATCATTTGAAAATGAGACATTTCATGGGTCCCCAAAGGCTCTTTTCTTGACTCTCAAATGAGGAACAAAAGAAAACAAAACTAAAAAAAGGTACAGATAATGGCAGAGCCTTTTACTTTGGAACATAGGAGAATTGGAAAAGAAACACGATTTTAAATGTCAAGCAAGTTAACTTTCTACCAGTTAACAATGTACTCTTGGAATTTTCAGCATTTATAAGACTGTAACTAGTTGACAAAAATCAACTGTGATTGGATTGACAATCTTCTCCCTATTAATTATAACATTAACTGTTTTTGCTTCTCACTTGAGAAACCCTTAGCTCCACTGTCCAGCTTTGTGATTCCTGACCTCATAAGCTTCCTTTAGCTTTTAATTCCATCACTCCCCATATTTTATTTGGTTATTAGGCTGATATTTATATAGAATTTATGCCATATTGCCATTGTGAGTATACTTAATAATTCTCTGTTCTCTGGGTTTTTATAGGTGAAATAATAATTACCTAATAATTTTCTATTTTATGGAAGTAGGTTGAGTTTAATTACTGTATAAGCTTACTTGTGAACGTAATTATTCCCCTAGTGCCTACAATGATGTTCTTGATGAGGAGGGTGAACAAAGACTATTGCGTTTCACAAATTCTGAGCACATATTTAATATCTCTAAAATCAGGATTTAATTTGATTACACCTATGCTGTGTCATCTTTTAATTAGGAGCATTTATTCTCTATGTATCTCTGTCTCCGCTGCTCTTTCTCTCTATTCCAATCCTGGCACTTGCTCTACCGCTGAGCCACATCCCTGGCCTGAGGTTTTACTTTTTCTTACTGGTCCACAGAATGTGGTGGTTTGCCTTAGATTGATTGAAAACAATTTTCATGAAATTTAGCCTCTCAGGTAACTTAAAACAGGAACATTTTCATTTTTACTTGGTAATTTTTATAACGCATTTAGAACTTCTCACTTAAGATTTTTTTCATTGATGTACTTTATTTATTTTTGATTAATGGGTCACACCCGGTGGTGCTCAGGGGTTACTCCTGGCTCTGCAGTCAGAAATAGCTTCTGCCGGGATTGTGGGGATCAAACCTATGTTGTCCTGAGTCAGATTTGTGCAAGGCAAACACCCCACCACTGTGCTATTGCTCTGGGCCCTGATGTAATTTACCTTTTAAAGTTTGAGGTTATTTTCAACTTAAACTAATATCCAAATAAACATGCTTATATGATATAGTTCAGGGTCTAAATTTTGCAGAGTTGAATAGACTCAGTAGGAACTAATTGAGTCTTACAAGATCTGAGTATAAGATATTAGGATCTTATAATAGTTTTTTCCCTTATATGTTTTGCAGATTTCTTGATAAACAAATTATTCTATATTGATTATGTGAATTGAAATGACCACCCAAAGGAACTTATTCATATGACCTGAACATTATGGGAGATCAGGGACTGGGCATGTCTTACTGCTACTTCTATTTATTTGTTCAGCTCTCTCATACATTCTCAATAAGTTTGTAACATTCAATTGAAATGACATATCCTTATGAATTTAGAGTTATCCTTGAATAGTAATGTTTATATTAGATATATTTATGAATAATTAATAATATGTAAATTTTAATGTATTTAAAATATAGTTTTTTAATTAAGGAAGGCCATTCTTGTTGACTTGTACCAAACAATCATAGCTTTCTTGTAGATCTCCATGAGGAAACTCCTATTAACTGTTTCCAGTTTTCTTTAGGCATATGATTAAGCACGCATGGACTGAAAATATTGGTGGTCTTAGGTTAATTTCATGCAAAGCATAGCACAGTGTGAACACTCGGAATGGAAAAAGTATCAGGATATTTTGTCAGTTGTAGAATTTTCTTTCTTATTCCAGGAACCCACATATATTTTACTTTCCAGACAACATTAAAATTAATGCTGTTTACTATAGTAGAAAATTATTTTCAGCTTTTAACAATTAATTTCAGCTTTTAATGATTCTCTTAGTAGCCTAAGGGAAATTGTAGATATTACCTCATTTGTTTTTTAAAAACACAGTTATAGCACTTTAATTATTTAACAGAAATGCAGTTATTCACTTTAAATATTATGGAATGCTTTTGATTGTGAGGATTCTCTCTACATGCTTAACACCTTCCCTTCTTTAGCATTATAAATGTATAAGATATTGTGGATAAAGGGAGTAAATAATGAGTAATATCCATATTTTTACTTATATTGTACATTTATATCTTTAGAACTTGGGTAAGTTGGAGAAATGTTAAAACAAATATAGGCAGAAAAAAAACACATTCTAAAATGATAAAATAATCTTTGAAATAATTTTAAGAAACTATAAGAAAAAATTTGACTTATGGGTTTTTAGGTAGTTTTGATATTTCTTTTTAAGTTTTATAATCATATATCTCAGAATGTCTTTATTGGGCCAGAGCAATAATAAAGTGGGTAGAAGGATGCTTGCATATGGTTGATCTGAATTTGCTCCCCAGCACCTCAGATGGTCTCTCAAGCCCAGTAGGAATTCTGTCTGAGAACCATTCATGTGCCCTCTTCCCAGAAATAAAAAATAAAAAACAAAAACTTAGCCTGAATATCTATATTTTGAGATACTGATGTTAATATGCTCTTTACTTTTAGCAGCTTCTAATGCCTATGCTTTTACTGAGCTATCTACTTTGTGCTTACAAATACCATACTTGACAAAAATTTTTTTTTGTTTTTTGGGCCACACCAGGTGATGCTTAGGGGTTACTCCTGGCTATCCACTCAGAAATCACTCCTGGCTTGGGGACCATATGGGACACCAGTGGATCAAACCGTGGTCAGTCCTAGGTCAGCCGCTTTCAAGGCAAACACCCTACCGCTGTACCACCACTCCAGCCCTTTTAAAAGTTCTTCAGTTATACCAAAGCCATCTTTGTTCAAAATGTTTTTTACAGAGATGATAAATAATAGTATATTTTTGGTATTAGTGTTTTTTGGGGGGGCACACCAATTGACACTCAGGGGTTACTCCTGACTATGTGCTCGGAAATTGCTTCTGGCTTAGGGAAACCATATGGGACACAGGGGGATTGAACTGCTGTCTGTCCTAGGCTAGTGCTTGCAAAGCAGATGCCTTACCTCTAGCGCCACTGCTTCAGCCTCTGGTATTAGGTTTTTTGTTACTATCTCTCTAGCCTAACAATAATGATATTAAAGTTATTTTAGTGTGATTTGCTGAATTACACATATAGGGTGTGTGAAAAGGAAATTTACACCTTTTCTGAATTTCTACTCAAAGTTCTTATATGCTCCAAGTTCTTATGTGCTTCAAGTTCTACTTATTTATTTGAAAAGGAGGCTGGAGACTTAGAATGGGAATTAAGGTATTTTCCTTGTATATGGAGACCTGGCCTCAATATTCCATACAAAATATGGTCAAATGAGCTCTGCCATAATTTATTACTGAGCACAGAGCCAGATGTGAACCACGAGAACAGTTGGATGAGGTCTAGACACCCCTTTCCCCCATTAAATTATTCTTTATTTGTAAAGTTAATGTTTTGTTTTAGTTAATAGTTTTAGAATATCATGAATATATTCAAACTATTCAGTAGTTTCATTGGCCAACAAAAATCGCTTTAACAAAATATAATTACAACTATCAATAGAAGCAACTACCCTTTGCAAAATACTTTATAATACATCGTGTATCCATCAAACTTGATATTAGAGACTTCAGGTTACCTTTTTTATTTTAGTCTCATCATAATGGTGAAGTAAGTAACATTATTTAATTTTTGAAAATAGGGAAATAAGTCATAGTGTTTCTTCAGGGCTTGTAAAAACAATCCTATTCGTATATTATTAGTAAATTAGCCCACACTATCTCATTGAATTTCATTCTCCCCAATATAAAGTTTTTATTTGGTTGTTTTATTGAGCTGTGCCCGATAATAAAGTATCTTCATAGAATGAGTGGTCATGGATATTATTATGAAACAGCCACACTGTGCTGTTGACACCATTTCAAAGCTTGGAATTTCAGAGGAAGTGTCTCACCAGCCATCTTGAGAACATGCATGTTTTTGAGTTCTGCCATGCTCAGAAACATATTTAATGATCAAGTTAGGATTATGACCACATACTTGTCCTGATCTCTGTCTTGCTCATTCTCTCTCATTCTGTGTGTGTGTGTTTGTAGGTGTAGTGTAGGTGTGTGATGCTGTGTGTAGGTGTAGGCTTAATGAGTTATATTGAGGGATGATGCTAATTCTAAACAGAAAGTGAGATTCTCTATAAAGAGAAGAAAGGCTCAAAATAAAAGAATATTTTTTCCCCTAAAGAAGACTTGTGTAACCCAGTGTGAAGTATAAAGGAACAATTAGGCACTCAGAGTTGGGATATTGTCGGATCCAGAGTATAAAGCCTTCTGATCTATATCTGTTTTTTGCTTGCTTATTTGTTTGAGGGGCAATAAATGGAGATGCTCAAAAGTTACTCTTGATTCTGAGTTCAGGAATCACTGCAAGGGCACAAATTACCACATGGGATGCCAGGGATCAAATCCCCAAGCACTTGCAAGACATGTGCTCTACCTCTGTCCTCAAAGTTATATTTTTAAGTTGAATGATTATTTTATATCAGATAGAGGAGAAAGCAAAATTGGAGTCTTTAATTGTGGATATATCTTATATTTGCAAACATAAGATTGCTTTTTTATTTTTATATTTTTGTTTTTATGATTTATAGAAAGTTCATTGGGAAATGACATAATTGAAAATATTTAGTAGATGAGGCCGGAGAGATAGTATGGAGGTAAGGCATTTACCTTTCATGCAGAAGGTCATCAGTTCGAATCCAGGCGTCCCATATAGTCCCCTGTGCCTGCCAGGAGCAATTTCTGTGCACGGAGCCAGGAAAAACCCTTAGCACTGCCAGGTGTGACCCAAAAACCACAAAAAAAAAGAAAATATTTAGTAGAGGAATACATGTTAAAGAGAGCAAAAGAAATCTTATCCACATGAATTTATCTCATTGAACTTGTTTATCATTATTTGTACTGTTGTTATTTTACTTGTTGTGTTAGAAGTCCAAAGGTCCTTTGAAGTAAATATTTCAAAATAGTTTCATTTCATTTCAAAATAGTTTTACTTCAGAAAATAGGACCTTTCAGTTGTAGAACTTACTTAGTCAGTGTTTCACAAGCAAACTCTACTTGAGAACCTTAACAATATTGATAGAACAGATTATAAAAGGAATTTTTACCTTCTTAATTAACATGCATACTTATGTCTAAAATATGCCACAATTTTCCCAAGCTGAATGAAATTGCAAGTGTCCATGACAGTCTAGAGATAAGATATTTGTGCTTGTATACACATTTTTGGTATTATTTATATTTTATTCTATTTGTACTGAGATGACATGGCTTAGAGTGTTAATATTTATGCTTTTCTCATACTAAGTTACTTTACCATCACCAAAGTTCCAAAAATCTTTTACCATGTTTCTTGTCTGGCCTATTTATCCATCCCATAATATTTCCTACTCCTGTAACTTAATTTTTTTTGGTCAGAGTCCATGGATTAATTTTCATTTGACATGATCATTTTTATTATTTTATTTCCTTATGTTCCACTGATGAGTGAAATTATCTAGTATTTGTCTTTCAGTGACTTATTTTGGTTAATGTAAGATTTTCTAGTCTTACCCAAAGTTATGTTGCAAGATTGTCATCATTTATTATAGCTCATTTGTCTTTAGACACACTTCCAGATCTTGGACATTGTAAATAAATAGTGCTGCAGTGAACACTGTTGAGTATGTATCTTTATGAATTAGTGATTTTCTGCTCTTGAGACAGAGACCAACAGGTACTGCAATTGTATGGTAGTTCTATGTTATGTCTTCTGAGATATCTCCGTATTGAGTGCCATAGAGGTGAAATTAGGGTGTATTCCCACCAACTGTGAATGAGTGTTTCTTTTTTCACCATTTTCCTAACAGCATTGGTTATTTTCACACATTCTGATATATACTCTATTCTGTTGTGTGAGGTGCTAACTGATTGTTTTGTTTGTAGATCCCAGCTAAAAAGTGATGTTAAACCCTTTTGCACAGGCCTTGCATAGGCATTGAGTTCTTTATATCTTCTTTGAGGAAGTTTCAGTTGATCTCTTTATCTCATTTTTTGTGCATGGGAGGAGAGGTATTGGGGCCACACTCAGGGGCTTTTCCTGCTTCTGTGATTAGAAATAACCTCCTGTGTTGCTCAGGGGCCCATATGTGATGCCAAGGTTTGAACCAGTGTAAACAATATGTGAAGCATCTCCCCATTTTTGATGGGTTTTGTTGTTCTGTCCAGAAGTTTGGTGACATAGGACAATTGGTTATTGTCCTGGCTTGGTTACTTGCTATACTTGTATATTCTGTTTGGGCTAGCGAGATAGTGCAGCAGGCTGGGTGCTTGCTTTGTGAAAGGTCAACTTGACTTCTGTCCCAGGCTCCCAATACCATACCTCCCAGGAGTGACCACTGAGTTCAGAGCCAAGAGTAAGCCTTAGCACTTTCAAGTGTGCCCCCCAAACAAAACAAAACTTTCAAAATCTATTATGATCTTTATGTGTATAAAATAGGAAGATGGACGCCAGAGCAATAGCACAGAAGTAGGGCGTTTGCCTTGCACGTAGCTGGCTCAAGAAAGACCTCTGTTAGGTCCCCGGAGTCCCATATGTTCCCCTGAGCCAGGAACGATTCCTGAGTGCATAGCCAGGAGTAACCCCTGAGTGTCACTGGGTGTGCCCCTCCAAAACAGGAATATTTACCACTGAAGTTTATTGAGAGAATTTCAGCTAAGATATATAATCCACCCAATTCCAAATTGCCATATTTGAGGGATTTAATGAAAAGTTGCTTTTCTTATTATTTTTATTAACTTTAAAGTATTTCTTTTGCTGCCTTTAAATTCAAATGTGTACGTACATACAGAGACACCAGGAATTAGAAGCCATAAATGCAGTCAGAGTCCATTTGAACAGTGGGTTCTATTTTGCAGTGCTGCACAAATTATTTGAATTTGAAATGTCCTGAAATTATAGCAATTAACCATTTCATCAGCAGCTAATAGGCTGTTAACTGGATCATTGATAATTGCACTTTTTTGACTGAAAGAATATCCTCAGGAAAGTGTAAAAGAGCATGTGAAATATATGCTTTATTCATTGTCACTGGTGAATATACAGCAAATGCTTTATGCCAGTAAGTTTCTCTTTCTGTGTGCAGCATGGATTGAATGCCTTCCTTCCCACTCTGTGTTCTGTCTCTTGGAACAGCACATTTCTGGTTGTTAGACCCAAACCGGGTTCTGATGCCAGCATGTGGGTGTCTAAACAATAATGTAATGATCTGTAAGTGTCCCTTGCAGTTAAGTTTAGCTGTAAACTTGCAGGTGCATATGTTTCTCTTTATAAACAACAAACACAGCAGGCTTTTTATAGTATCACAAAAATAAAGCGTTTCAGATTTTAACATGAAAGGTGATTGTTCTTCCTACCTCAGCAACTAGCATTCTAAATAATTATGCTTTACATGATACTTTATGCTATAAGAATAAGATGGGTTGGGCATAAGAAATTTTCATGGTGCTGGTTTTCAGACTCTCTTATTGAAATCTCCCCCCTCATTCTAGGTTTTTGAAAATTATTGTTTATATTCTCTTCTTTTCTTCAAAGTCCCACTTAACCTCCAAGCCATATTTTTTTAGATTTTATTTCCGTCACTTGATGAAGAATTTCTTGTTAAAGTCATCATGATGCCCTCATTGCTAAAGCCTGTGAAAATTCATTCTTTTCAGCCTTCAACACAGCACTAAAGAACATTGGCTCTTGCTCTCCTTAAAGCTGTCTCTTGAGTAGGAAGATTCTTCTAGAGTTTTTCTCTTTTGAAAATGCTTTGCTTCTGGAGGTGGGTAGGGTGCTGGCCTTGCAGGTGGCTGACCTGGTTTTGATCCCATCACCTCATATCGTCCCCCAGAGCCCATCAGGAGTGATCTATAGCACAGAGCTGGAAGTAAGCCTTGTCGACTACCGGGTGTGGCCTGATAAATAGAAAAACAATTGTCTGCTTCTACTGAAAGAGTATTCTCTGGAGCATAGCCTAGCTTTCATTCTTTTAGGCGACCTCATTCACTTTACATGTCTGGTTTAATTACCATTTGTGTAAATCATTAGCTAGTTTTTAATCTTAGCAAGTTCACATTTCAATAGATTTAAACAATACAGGCTATTTCTTAGTCATGTGTCACCTGAGAGGTCAACATCTGCTTTTCCCATGAGATCGACTTGTATTAGAAATGTTGTCTGCCATAGTGAAGGAAAATTCTAGAGTTTTCTTGCTAGATGCTTGCTAGATGCTAGATGTACTGGTAATATCTGCCACTTCCAGATTTGAACTCTTTGGACAGAATTAATATGTTGACAATAAAACACATCCCTATAATAAAGTTTGAGTGCAAAGGTTCAAAATATTTGCAGTAAATCAGATTACTAGTCATATAGTTATCAAATGTTTGAACTGACAGCAAAAAACTTAATTTTTTTAAATTCTATAAAATTAATCTATCACAACCAAAATTCCAAAATCTCCAGATAATATTTAATAGTAATCAGGGTCATTACTACATGAAACCATTTAGACTTGAATCCTTAGGCTTGAGAGTAATATGATACCTTTAGTTCAAAAATGGGAAAAGAAGGGTATAGCACATCTAAGAATTGTCTCTAGAAATATTTATTTATGGGCACATTACCTGAAGTTCAAGCAATTAGTGGCAACAACTTTCACCAATTTTTTTTGGTTTTTGGGCCACACCAGGTGACACTCAGGGATCACTCCTGGCTATGTGCTCAGAAATCACTCCTAGCTTGGGGGACCATATGGGATGCTGGGGGAATCGAACTGTGGTCCATCCTAGGTTAGCACGTTCAAGGCAAATGCCCTATCGCCTGTGCCACTGCTCCAGCCCCTAAATTTTTTTTATTTTAAAGATTTTTTTTGTTTTTTGGGTCACACCCGGCAGCACTCAGGGGTTACTTCTGGCTCTGTGCTCAGAAATGGCAGTCACAGGAGACAAATGGGATAGGCTGCATGCAAGGCAAACACTCTATCGTTGTGCTATCTCTCTGGCCCTCACCTAATTTTCAACCATATTATCATTGCATGGTTTCAGTTATAATCCTTCTATAAAAACAGTTCCATCAGTGAACAGTAACCAAACAATGCTGTTGTGAGATGATTCTCAGTTCTGATTCTTTTTCCTCTTCCTCAGGATGGGCATGAAAATGTTTGAAATAGTGAACTGTTTTTTTTTTTGGGGGGGGGCACACTAGGCAGTGCTCAGGGGTTACTCCTGGCTGTCTGCTCAGAAATAGCTCCTGGCAGGCACGGGGGACCATATGGGACACCGGGATTTGAACCAACCACCTTAGGTCCTGGATCGGCTGCTTGCAAGGCAAGCACCGCTGTGCTATCTCTCCGGGCAAAATAGTGAACTGTTTTTAAAGCACCAAATTTCAGTTACTTTTTTAAAAAAAATTCTCACTCAGGTTATATGCTATACATCTTTTGTTGGTCAGCTCTGCTCCATATTGTTCTTCTCACTTTCAGACTCTGATTGATGGAGCAGCTGATAACTGGAATGATAATGCAGAAAGAGCAGATTATTGAGTCTCCCATTGGTATTGGAATATTTTGTCCTGTGAAGCCATGTCACTTTCTCTTACAGATCATTAATTAGTATTAATGAAATATCTTTTTTATTGTGTTAATGAAATATCTTTATGTGCCAGTCTTTTGCTTTAATATCTATTTCCCCACCTGTACTCTGGTTTGCAAGGGACTTTGTCTCTTAGACTTGTCTGCTTTTTGACTTCCAGATTGTTCCACTGTAGGGGATAGTTGATGGGATATTAAACCCAGGAGGAATGGAAAAACTGTATTCCTTTATCCTGTGTCCCTTACAATTTTTAAGGGCATTTCTTTGGGGGGGGGGAAACACCTGGTGGCTCTCAGGGGTTACTCCTGGCTCTGCGCTCATAAACATATGGGATACCGAGGATCAAACCTAGGTTGTATACTTGCAAGACAAACTCACTACCCACTATAGCTATTGCTATTATTATTCAGCTATGTTCTATCTTTCAAGTCCCTTTAATGGCATTTAAAATATATTAATTTAAGTACCATGGTTACAAACATGTTTATAGTTGGCTTTGAGTCATAAAAGTACACCCCCTTCACCATTGCAACCTTCCCACCACCAATGCCCCCTTTTAAGGGCACTTCTTTCTTTCTTTCTTTTTTCTTTCTCTTCCTTCCTTCCTTCCTTCCTTCCTTCCTTCCTTCCTTCCTTCCTTCCTTCCTTCCTTCCTTCCTTCTTCCTTCCTTCCTTCCCTTTTCTTCCTTCCTTTTCTTTCTTCCTGCCTTCCTTTTTATTCCTTCCTTCCTTCCTTCCTTCTTCCTTCCTTCCTTCCCTTTTCTTCCTTCCTTTTCTTTCTTCCTGCCTTCCTTTTTATTCCTTCCTTCCTTCTTCCTTCCTTCCTTCCTTCCTTCCTTCCTTCCTTCCTTCCTTCCTTCCTTCCTTCCTTCCTTCCTTCCTTCCTTCCTTCCTTCCTTCCTTCCTTCCTTCCTTCCTTCCTTCCTTTCTTTCTTTCTTTCTTTCTTTCTTTCTTTCTTTCTTTCTTTCTTTTTTTCTATTTTTTTGTTTTTGGGCCACACCCAGTGACACTCAGGGATTACTCCTGGCTGTGCACTCAGAAATCGCTCCTGGGATGCTGGGGATTGAAACAAGGTCCATCCTGGATTAGTCATGTGTGAGGCAAACTCCCTACCACTGTGCTATCACTCTGGCCCCTTTTAAGGGCATTTCTAATGGCAGTGATTTCTCTGTAGTTTCATAATCTAATGTGTTTCCAGCTTCTGCTTGTAATTTCTGGGTTTTTCTTTAGCTACCCAACTTTTGCACTTGTTTCCCATGTGGCTTTGAATAGTCCAATGAACTCTCTGAATTCAGTTTCTTTGTAGTAGTATGATAGTAATTTTATATATATAAAGAAAGAAACTGACAAATTAATTACTCAAAAGTTGCTCAAAATTTTAGTCATTTTGACCTTTGTTCAAAAGTAATGTGGTAATTGTACATTTTATCAATATTTGTTAAGCAGCATAGAGGATAGAAGAACCTTTTGCAAGTGTATTTCTAATTCATATATAGCATTTTAATCGGACTGTGAAACATCGAAAAAATATTCCAAATGCAGCATACAGTTTTGGAAGACTGAGATAGTTAATTTAGTAAATATTCCTGGAGAATAATGTTATGTATTTCATATGTGTGTGCGTATATGTATGTGCATAGAACAGTAGCCGCATGCATTTCTATTTTTGCTATACAAGAGGACAGTGTTTTATAATGGTCTCCAGTGGTAGTTTTTAATCAATTATTTATTTTTTTAAAACTTTGCGGTTCAAAATTTCGTCAGTGTTGGTTTTTAAAAAAATTTCTGGAAAGAAAATTTCACTGGAATGTCTTGATTGGAACATCTTGATCTCTTACTCTATGGAGGACAGAAAAAGTGTGTGCCTCATTAATGCTCCCCCAAACAATGCCTGTCTTTGTGGGGGTTAGAATTGATGTCATTTTTGGCATCTATACAGCTGACACTGTTCTGTGACATTGCAACATATTCAATACATGCTTAATAGGAAACCCTTTTCCAAGCAGTAAACAACTCTTCACAAGGCAGCTTTGCAAAGCTATCCTTTGCCATACAACAGGAAATCTACGGGACTGTCCTTTTCTTCATATTTAGAAATGTATGCATTTGTATATATATATATATATATATATATATATATATATATATATATATATATATATATATATATATATATATATATATATATATATATATATGCCTTTAACGAGTGTACTCTTCTTGCAGCCCAAATTTCGGAGTCATATTGATGATTTTCAGAAATTGTTGTGATTATCTCATTATGCTTTTGTCATAAAATAACTCTTATTTCATGTAGCAATTAATTTGAGAGAATATCATCTCGGCACCCATACTGAATTTAGCATTTTGATGAAGCCCTGCTTTAGAACGGCATTAAAACCCATTTTGCCCATTTGCAGGTATTTCAAGTATCAAATTGGATGAATCTTTTTAATTTTCTTCCACTGAATTGAGTTCAAGTGAATTTGAAAGGATTATTAGGGCTGCTGGTGACTGGAATGACAATGATGACTTAAAGACAGAACCGGCAGGGCCGGTGTTATTGGAGAAGAGATGCTTCAGACCCTTCATCTGTCAGCAGGAAGCCCTGCTCTATGATCCTGCAATCGAGTCCTTCCTTAGGTACAGCACCTGCCTATTTTACTTTGAAGGCATTAACTTTTCAATCAATATTCAATTATGCAAGACAAGAAATGCTGGTTAAGTAACTGTGTCTAACCTGCTGAGGAAATGTATTTCCAAAAGAATTCATCAGGGCTTCTGGATTAGTGTTCGCCTTTCCCACCTCTGGTTAAATATCTGGCTGGACACATTTGTTGAACAAGCGCTATCTATCACCTTCCTGTAGACTCACCTAGGGTGGGGAGTTACTTTCCTTTTCTTTGGGCAGGACCTTTATCAACTCCCCTGATTGCAATTTTTGACATTTGTTACCCAGGAAACCAAAGAACCATCTCCCTCACTGCACTTAGCTTTCCTGTCCGCTCCCAGGGCCTCCATCAAACACTTGCTTTGTTTCAATTCTGCACTGTCTGCTTCTTCCCTTCTCCCACAGCTTTAAGAGTTTTGATCACGTTCCTTATTTTTCCCCCGATAAGGTTGACTAAGTATTTTAATTTTATAAATTAAGTATCACTCTTGTTTTGTTGCACTGGAAATTGACTTAATATATTATTCACTCTGGCTCAATCTACTGGGCAAGCACAAGGTTATTACTTCCTAAGCAACCTTATAATTTAAAAAACTGAAGAATTCACAGGTCAACACTTAGGCATTGCGAACAGGGGAGCTCTTCGCATATTAATTGGGCTCTGAAGAATTCACTACAGTTAATAAAATTTAAATTTGTGCTTGTTATCAAAGATAAATGGATATACAACTATACCTTTTTAAAAGACAATTTAAAAAACCTGAAATGAAACAAACATAAAACGGGTAAGGTAAAGTATGAATAAATGAATACTCATATTAGGAGAGATTTTAATCCATTTAACTTCATTCCTACATGTCTTAACTATTTCAGAAATATTTATGTCTTAGTTTAATTGTGCAGATTAAGACATTTTTGGAAACTAACAGGAAATAGGCAAAGGAACTTTTATGCCTGATGCCAGATTTTCTTCAAAAGCAAGTTTATTTAGTTGTTGGTATTAGTATCTACTAATTTTTCTATCTTGCTCTTCTGGCCTGGCTGTCTTGCTCCCTGATTTCTACTTTTCACCCCCCTCATTTACTTAATTTTGATTTAGGGTTTATGACTGGTGGTATTTGGGGGCTACTCAATGTGGAACTCAGTGGACCATGCATTGCCTGGGTTCAAACCTGAGATTCCTATATGCAAAATAGAAGTTTTAGCCCTTTGAACCACCTCACCTCCTCAGATAACTGGTTGTTGTTTGGGTTTTTTTTTTGGGGGGGGAGTACACCTGGTGACGCTCAGGGGTTACTCCTGGCATTGTGCTATGAAATCTCTCTTGGCTTGGGGGCCCATATGGGATGCTGGGGGATCGCTTGCAAGGCATACACCTTATTACTAGCACCAACACTCCGGCTCAGATACCTGGTTTTTAATTACTTTTCATCCTGATATTCACTCTTTATTCTATTTACTGACTTCAACAATATTATTTTCTTAATTTGACCCTTCAAATTGTTGTGTCCTGCTTTTTTGCCTTATTCTATTGTGGTTTCCATATTTACCCTAATTTAAGATCTGCCACTGGGAGATGTATTAAATAACTTCTGTACTCCATGTAGACCCTAGTACAATGTTTCTTCTCAACCCCAATATCCAATGCCATTTGGAAGACAGACAATAAATAATAAATGACTAATTTTCCTTCTAACTCATCTTTGCCTGTTGTCTTAGCAAACATATTATCAAGGTTTTTGTTGCGTGCCAGTCCCTCTGCTGAGAATTTTATATTATTCCTCATAGAAGGTATAGCATTTCACAGAGGAAGCACAGTGAAATTATGTCATTCACTTCTCCAGGGTAACCCTATTATTAAGTTGGGGCACAGCACAAAGTTGAATCCAGTCAACCTGAGTCTGACCTGTATTTTTATCCTTAACTATTTAGCACACACTAAATCATGCCACTGTTACATTCTTAAATCTACCATTTTTTAATTTAAACAACTTTATTCATACATGATTGTGTTTGGGTTTCAGTCATGTAAAGAACACCACCCATCACCAGTGCAACATTCCCATCACCAATGTCCCAAATCTCCCTCCTCCCCACCCGACCCCCGCCTGTACTCTAGACAGGCTTTCTATTTTCCTCGTACATTCTCTTTATTAGGATAGTTCAAATGTAGTTATTTCTCTAACTAAACTCATCCCTGTTTGTGGTGAGCTTCATGAGGTGAGCTGTAACTTCCAGCTCTTTTCTCTTTTGTGTCTGAAAGTTATTATTGCAAGAATGTCTTTCATTTTTCTTAAAGCCCATAGATGAGTGAGACCATTCTGCATCTTTCTCTCTCTCTGACTTATTTCACTCAGCATAATAGATTCCATGTACATCCATGTATAGGAAAATGTCATGACTTCATCTCTTCTGACAGCTGCATAATATTCTATTGTGTATATGCACCACAGTTTCTTTAGCCATTCATCTGTTGAAGGGTATCTTGGCTGTTTCCAGAGTCTTGATATGGTAAATAGTGCTGCAATGAATATAGGTGTAAGGAAGGGATTTTTGTATTGTATTTTTGTGTTCCTAGGGTATATTCCTAGGAGTGGTATAGCTGGGTCATATGGGAGCTTGATTTCCCGTTCTTGGAGGAATCTCCATATTGCTTTCCATAAAGGTTGAACTAGACGGCATTCCCACCAGCAATGGATAAGAGTTCCTTTCTCTCCACATCCCTGCCAACACTGCTTGTTCTCATTCATTGTGATGTGTGCCAATCTCTGGGGTGTGAGGTGGTACATCATAGATGTTTTGATTTGCATCTCCCTGATGATTAGTGATGTGGAGCATTTTTTCATGTGTCTTTTGTCCATTTGTATTTCTTCTTTGTCAAAGTGTCTGTCCATTTCTTCTCCCCATTTTTTGATGAGATTAGATGTTTTTTACTTGTAAATTTCTGTCAGTGTCTTGTATATTTTGGAGATTAGCCCCTTGTATGATGGGTATTGCGTGAATTGTTTCTCCCACTCAGTGGACAGGCTCTTGTGTACCGATTTAATGTGATCCCTCTAAAGATACTCATGAATTCTTCAAGAAGTGGATCAGGCACTTTTGAAATTCATTTGGAACAATAAACACCCTAGAATAAGTAAAGCAATCATTGGGAAAAAGAATATGGGAGGAATTACTTTCCCCAACTTTAAACTGTACTACAAAGCAATAGTTATCAAAACAGCATGGTATTGGAATAAAGACCGGCCCTCAGATCAGTGGAATAGGCTTGAATACTCAGAGAATATTCCCCAGACATACAATCACCTAATTTTTGATAAAGTAGCAAGAAATTCTAAATGGAGCAAAGAAAGCCTCTTCAACAAGTGGTGTTGGCACAACTGGCTATCCACTTGCAAAAAATTAAACTTAGACCCCCAGCTAACATCATGTATGAAGGTTAAATCCAAATGGATGAAAGACCTCGATATCAGACCCAAAACCTTAAGTTATATAGAACAACACGTAGGTAAAACACTCCAGGACATTGAGACTAAAGGCCTCTTCAAAGAGGAAACTGCACTCTTCAAGCAAGTGAAAGCAGAGATTAACAGATGGAAATATATTAAACTGAGAAGCTACTGCACCTCAAATCTACCAATTTATATATTCTCATATTTTATTGTATTAACTCTCTCTTGTAAGTTAGGATTTTAGAAAACTTTAAAGGTTTATAAATATTTGTTTTCTCTTACTTTTTGATTTTTTTTGATGAAGGTTTAACCAATCCTAAGCAATGAAATGATTTGCAGAAACATGATTTCTAATGGCACATAAAATAATTGGTTATTTCATTCATTCTACAAACTCAGCAACTGTTTGCTATCTATTGTGTGTCAATTAGGGTGAAAGGCATGGGGAATTCAATAGTGAACAAGGAGGAATCTTCTTTGATTGTATATGAATAGAATAAGGGTTCAGCCACGAAGAAACATATAATTTATAGCAATTATTGATGTTCAAAGGAAATTCTTAAAAAGAAATACACTACTCTTAGTTATTTATCAAAAAATTTGATGAGTTTAATGAGTTGTGTGGCCCTCAATAAATGGTATTTAAAAATTTAGCATAGAGAATTTGCTTATATGTTTGAAAGAGTTTAACAATTAACAGAATAATTTAAAACAGAGTCTTTGAATGGCTGGTCATATGTCTCAGTGGTAGAACACAAACCTGTCAAGGCTTTGGGTTTTGGGGTTTTAACCTGGATCCCATGGAAAGCAAATAGTTTCTTTTTGTGCTGCAGTTGACCAAGTGACCAAGTGACCAAGCCCTGATGTTAAGAATCATGAGTGAAAAAGTGTCCCCAAAGTAAGGTCAATGACTTAGGAAAACACCCAGTGTAAGCATCAGACAATGAGCACAATCACTAAGGTTGTTCATATTCTAAAAAGGCTCCTCATCATTCTAGCAAAGGGAACAAACAGGGACCATGAAGCCAGAGCAATGGCACAGCAGGTAGGGCTTTTGCCTCACACAAATGATCTGGATTTGATCCCCTGCATCTCATATGATTCCCTGAACACTGCCTGCAATAATTCCTGAGTGCAGAGTCAGAAATAATCCCTGTGTACCCCGGTGGGTGGCCCAAAAGCCAAAGTGGGGAAATACAAAGGCTATGACAGAAGTGGCATTCAGTCCTTCCAAGGATTTAAACAAAATTATTTGTAATTTTTGTGTTTTCATTGCTATAATATTGGTTTACAACACTATTTTAGGAGATTAATTTTACCACTTTTCAAGTAAAGGTAACATACCATGCATACCACTGAATTATTCATATCTCATTGAGAATATAAGAACACTGGTCAGACTGGAAGAAAGTGTGTTTTGCTTTGCCTTTGGTTGTTCTCTGCATTGATTCTTTACACTCTATTGCAAATAATTTTTGTCAACATTACTATTTATATTGCTCAATAACTTTATATATAATTTTCTATGAATGATTAATTTAAAAATACAGTTTCTTCCTTTCTCAACCTTTAAACTGTAAAAAATATAGTTCCCCCCTCACTTCTTTCAGTTCTTTCTTGGAAACCAGCCACTCTTTGCAGTTAACCCCCATAAAATCAAAACCTATAAAGTTTGTTTCTTTTCATTTTCCATATTTTTTGTATTAATATTTAGGGATCAGAGATACAAGTAGTGAATTTTATTATTTATTAGGAAATTTGGAGTAAGTAGTATTTTTTGGAATCTTGCATTTTTTCATTCCATTCTAACTCATAAAAATGTTTCTAAATCAAAATGACCCCTATATGTGCATGCTTTGTCATGGTAAAGTGACACAGTTTATTTTATTGTTACCCTGTATGCTGTAAACACATCATTTTCAGATTTGAGAACTATAAATATTGCTCCAGCTAACATCGTTGAATATATGTCCCTTAAGCAATGGAATATATTCAAAAGAAAATATGGGGAATGATAGTTTTAATGGTCTTAATAGCCCTTAATACCTTTTTAATATTCTTTAATAGTTTTAAAAAGATGTTTGCAGATAGCTTTCAAAGATAAAAGGTCTGTTTCTATATGCATTTCCTTTTATTAGCACAGACCAGTATGGAGGGTATAAATTTATACCAATGAATTGGTGGTAGTGAGTAACAATAATTTTGTATGTTTATTCCATAGATTTAAATACTATTAAACAACCTCAATACACTAAAAATAAAATAAAAATGATTGTATATTAATGAGAGTTGTAGAGTGATTGTTTATCATTATTTTGAGTTTGCCTGATAAAATTGTACTTTTATTTTGTGGTTGCCCAAAATGCCCAGGGGCTACTCCTGCCTCTGTACTTAGGTGTCAGTAATAGTGGTGTTAAGAGAACCAGGCATAAAACCAAGTATCAAACCTCAGTTTCTTATATGTGAAACATATTCTCAGCATATTGAGTTCTCTCTCTCTGGCCTATGACTTATAAATTTTAATATATTTTATGAGTTTGTTGTCCTTTTAGTGTTTCTCTGTTGTAAATTATATTAAGATCCCTTTTCCATTTTTTCTGATGATTTGTCAGGTTTTTTTTAAAGAATTTGGTATATTGTAGATATTATGTTTTCTGCCTTGGGAATTATTTTTTAGATTAGTTATTTGCTTTGAATTTATACCTTCTACATAAAATAACATTAATATTTACATAAAATTGTTCATTTTCTACATTGTTCATTTTCTCTTCTCTTTAGATTTGTTTTCTTTTCTTTTATACATTTTATAAGTTATATAATATTTTAATTACAAATTGACTTTGATGCGTTTAGAATTTAAAAATATTATTTAACAAGGTGATTCATTTAAGTTTCCTCCAAATGGAGCACACATGTGATAAGTTGACCTAAAATAGCTTTTCTTATGTTGAATTATTTCCCATTTATTTAAATGAAGAAATATTTATTTTGGGGGGTTTGGTCCACACCCTTCGGGGCTCAGGGCTCTGCTGTCAGAAACCCAATTACAATAATGTTTGTGATTATGGTGCTTAAATAAAGATATTATGAAAAAAGAAAAAAAGAAATCACTCCTGGCAGGCTCAGGGACCATACGGGATGCCGGGAATTAAACCCAGTTCCATCCTGTGTTGGCCGTGTGCAACGCAAATGCCCTATCGCTGTGCTATCTCTCCAGCCCCTATTTAAACTAAGAATATTTAATTTCCCTCCCCCACTAACTAAGAATATTTATAGCAATGATTCATTTTGGGGGGGAAAAGAATCGGGATAAAAGCCAGGGCCTAATACATGCTATACATGCACGCTACCACTAAGAGACAATCCTGGTCCAACATGATTCCTTTATTAAAGATACAAAATATTTCCATATAAATATCTGGATGAATTGTCATAATTCTATAAACACTAAACTTCTTTTGGAGGCATAATTTGGACATTGACCTTGCCTTTAAGAGATTAAGCATTCAACTTGATGATGGTTGTCATAAGTCACAAAATCCTGAATTATAGTGATAGCATTTTTACTAATATTATAATGGAGTCTTGACACATATTAATACTATAATGGGGTCCTGAAACTGCTGGCATGCATTCTCTTGGTATAAAGTATAGAATTTGCATCCAATAATATTGAGGACCCTTTCCGGTCTTCAAACATTAACAGCAAGTTGTCATTATGTTAAACTACTCAGATATTATGTTAGTTTGCTTTCAAATAAAAGTCCATATACTGCAGAGAGAAAAGGGAGAGGGAAGGAACAAGACTGGGGGAGAATAAGAATATGAATAAAAATTTTAAGTGAAATTGGTCAATCTGGAATGAAAGGAAAGGAGAGTTAGCAATATCCTTTGCTATTATCTTTTGCAATCTTGTCTATAGAGATTTATATTGACACAATAGGTTCATATATTTCTCAGTAGTTTAAAGCTCTGAGTTGTACTTTTGTTGCGGTACTAGGTATATGTGTTCTAACTTAATACTAACATCTTCCTTCTCTGAATTGTGGTGATGGGAAAGTGTTTAAAACTCATAATAAAAAGGCTATATAACTTCAAAACTGAAAATATTTCTAATTACATAGAAAGTAGACACCGTGACATTTTTCAGATAAACATTCACCTCCCTTGAGTTCTTATCTTGGCTTGAAATATTCATTTTGGTTTTAATCACAGTAAATACACTTTAAGTATAAGTGTTAACATTATGTCCTAAGTATTTTAACCACTGTTATTTAATTCTCTATATTATTTGGGAGAGAATAGTTAGCATGATCATAACAGTTTATGTTAGTATTTTTTCTGTGTTATGCAAGACTTAAAAATTCTTTGCAACCTAGAAAATGTTTAAAAGTACTTATTTTGGAGCCAGAGTGATAGATAGTACAGCAGATTGGATGCATGCACATGGGTTCAGTTGCTGAATTGAATATAGTCTGTGAGCTCTGCCATTAAAAGTTATTTGCCTAGGGAAGACCCTACTGCTGATCTGACATAGATTTACTCAAAAGAGTCTTCCCTTAACACTGAGGAGATTTAAGCAACAACAACAATGACCTGCATACTGGACAGGGCTTTATGCATTGCCCTTTAATTGTGAGTTGAAATTAGACGACGCTCCGCACCATCCTGACTTCAATGTAGGATATACAGATTCCCGGATCTTCAATACAGAAACATGATACCAACAACAGAAACTGTGTGGAAAATAAAACTGTATTGGCACTACAGACAATGACCTGGATTGGACAAACTAGTTTGCCTGGAGCCTAGAATTGGTCTTATGTTAGGAAACTTCAGGGGTAGGGTCTCTTTGTATTTAGGCCAAGGTTTTTCCTTTCCATGTCCCCCATACTTTGGTGGGCCTATGCAAATGATAATTGCCACTCTAACACTGTTTTTACAGTGCTCTTTTGACTCTAAACCTTTATAAAATCACTAGTAAAACCATCTGGAACTGCACTTTTGTTTTCGTTTAGTTTAAATTTCCATTCTTCTATATGTCTGTTGGTTGTTTTTTTTTTTTTTTTGCTATTTTTTCCATTAAGTCTTGAATGGCTGTGAGATTCTAAAACTATGTTTATTTTCTCTGGATGATTCAATTTAGTTATTTAAAGTTGTGCATACTAATCTATTATGGTTGTTATATCACTTGTACATTATCCCTTTTCATTTATGATCCAATTTATTAAATCTTTTTCAATAATAAAAAAGAAGTAATTACCTTTCCTGTTCACTTACCAAAATGTTATAAGTATATGTGTATATTTAGAATATGTTAAATAAAATCTATTCCTGTCTTGACATATACATGTCTTGATATATATATATATATATATATATATATATATATACATACAAGCATATACATTAGGTTCCTGAGAATGTAATAATACAGGTTATTTCTTCACATTTCTGTAGTCTTTAATTTCACTAATTTTTAGAGCATTTACTTTAGAAATTTAGCATTTATTTTAGAGCATTTATCACTCCCAGTTTTGTTTTTTTTTGTTTGTTTCTGTCCATACTTAATGGTGCTCAGGGCTTATTTCTGGTTCTGCACTCTCATTACTTTGGCAGTACTTGAAGGACCATAGGAGGTGCTAATGATCAAAACTACTTGGCCAAATGCAAACATCTTGCCTTCTGTACCATTGTATTATTTTTCTAATATTTAATATAATATATTGAGAAATTCTTCCATTTTACGCAGTTCATAATTAAGCAGGCAACAACTAGTCGCTATATAGATTATGTTATTCCTTAAGCCAGAGATTGTGTCCCCACTTTTAATTTACTTAGGATAATATCTCAGCTGGCTATAATCTCATTTAAAAGTAATTTCTGAAAAAAAAGTAATTTTTACGCTTTTATTTAGCATTTTATATGAACATGCTTTGTTTTCCATATTACATAAATAGCACCTTCATCAAATTCAGGAAGTGTTGTATGCAAAGGTGTTCAGTTATGTGTGTCTGTTTAAGTATTAAATTTAAGTATTGGGTTTTCTAAGCTTTACCAAAATAAGAGGTTGTTTCAAGGTTAAAGGCATGTTGACAGAGTGGACAAAACACATTTTGCAATGGATAGTATGATGCATGTTGATATGGGTAATAATACTTAAGAATATAACTTAATTGACACAGGCAGACATTTCAGTCACTTTCTTTGCACTGTACCTTTACCTTTCCTCTCTCCTGGAGGACAGATGTACTCTGGTCAATGAATTTAATTAGTGTCAGATTAAAGAAGCCTCAGCAGGTGTTTGCTTCAGACACTTTCTTCTGTTTGCTGAAGCCTTGTGGCTGGAGAAAGACTTGAATAGTCTTGTCTTACTGACAGCTGTCAACTGTTAATGGACCATATGCAATGATGAGTAAAGTTGCAATCAACTGTCAAGGAACCATATGTAAATGGTGAACAGAGTGACAGATGAATACTTAGAAGGCAACAAAAGACCTTTTTTGTTGTACTAAGAGTCAGAACCTTAAAATGATTTTAATAAAGAGAAGGTAAAAATAGATTGTTACAACTATGTCACAATCAGCAAACCTGTATTCCAGTTATTTTTGTCACTGAGTTTAGGAGTCAAAACCAGATACGCCAACAAAAGCGTATCTTAGGAAACTTAAAATGTCATAAAAACCAATAGGGGCCAGAGAGATACTACAGGGGGTATGCCTTGCATGCAGATAACTCAGGTTCAGTCTTCTGGTATCACATATGATCAATCCACTGAGCATCGTCAGGAGTGATTCCCAAGCATAGAACTAGAAGTCATACCCGAGCTCGACCTGGTATGATGCAAAAACCAAAATGAACAAAAATGAGATAATTTTAAATACTTTTAATAGTTATGGCTATTTAAGAAAAACACATTTAATTTGGTTGCATTAGCATTAGAAGATATTAAATATACACTATGGCAATATTTTTTGAAAAAAAATTTGACTCTATGACATATCATTTTATTATCTAATAAGAGTAAAATATCTTTCATGTTGAGCTAGCAAAAGAAGTAGCTACATAATACAAGTCGAGTTGATTAAAATTCCTATTCAACTGTTATCATTTTGTTTGGTTTTTAATAATGCATGGTGGTTCTCAGGGATTACACCTACCTCCTTGTGGTGTGCAGTGAATGATGTGATGCCTGAAATTGAAATGGAATTTTGGTATGCAAATTATTGGCTCCTTTTTTTGAGCTGTTTTCTCAGTCACAAACTACTTTAAAGTAATATCACAATTATAATTGTAAATATATTTTCAACATTTTTATATGTATGTTTCATACATCATTTTTATAAATAGGGTATTATAATCACCCTTATTTTATAGTTAAGAAAACATAAGTCCAAAGAAATTGCCCAAGGCTTCAAAGCTAAGGTTTTAACTACAAGTCCCTGCACTAAGCTGGTCTTACTAGTGGAAAGGTGACCTTAATTTTATTTCACCAGGATGGCATTGAAAGCAAAACAGAAAGCCTCTGCCCCACCCAAAGCTGAAATCAAAGCAAAAGCTTTAAAGGCCAAGAAAATAGTGCTAAAATTCCACAGCCAACACACAAACACATAATAAAAAATCCACACCTCACCCATCTTTCTGTAATCCAAGACTCTAGGCTGCAAAATTAACCTCAATATTCTTGGGAGAAAATCTGTAAGAGAAACAAGCCTGATCTCTTTGCATTCAACAAATTCCCTATGACCTTTGAGTTAACCATGAAGAATACAGAAGAGAATAGCAACTGTGTATTTATTATGGGGATCAAGGCCAATAGATAAACACCTGCTGTGAAGAAGCTCTGTGACACTGATGTGGCCAAGATTAACCCGCTGGTCGGACCTGATGAAGAGAAGGGAGTGGGTGGTGTGGATTCCTCCTGACTAAGATGTCTCTGGCTTAGGCTACAAAAATTGGATCATCTAAAATGAGTCATGCTGGCTAATTTGAAATACATATTTACACCATAAAAGTGAAACCATTTTGCCTAACATAGAGCTTCTTTCCAAATATTGAACTGTTTGACTGACAGCCATCTAACATATGCATGCTATATTTTTATGTAAAAGAAGGATTGAAATATAAATTTATGCCAGTTTTGTTTACAAAAGGCATTTTCTTTACTAGTCATTTATTGATTTGTACTTCTGTTTTGATCTCACTATTGTAATAGTAGTAGAGGTGAATAGAGTTTTGGGTTTTTTCTTTTGAGCCACATAAGATTGTACTTAGATGTTATTCCACGCACGGTGTCTGGAGGACTTGTGGTGCCAGAAACATAGTTCAGGACTCCTGCATATGATACATGTTCCCTAGTTGTCTTCCTGACCCCAGAAAAAATGTTTTGTGTTTTTATTTTTTTCATATGGAAATCTTAAAGTGGCATTGCTGAATTATATGGTATTATATCTTTTTTTGTTATTTGCTTTTGGACCACACCTGTTGGTTCTCAGGCTGATTCTTGGTTTTGTGCTCAGGGAACATTCCTGAAGGGGCTTGGCGGACCATATATGTATTAGAGATCAAATCTAGGTTGACCCACATTCAAGGCAAGTGCACTATCATCTGTATTAATGCCCTGGCCCTATAGACTATTAATAATGCTATACCCAAAATGGTTGAACCAATTTATATTCTCATTTGGGGCAAGAGTTTAAGAAGAGTGGCAAAGGGAAAGCAGTTAAACAATATATAATGGATAAATCAAAGAAAGTGCAATTTAAAACATGCATTACATGTAAAATACCTTAATGAAATAGGGCATATTTACTTTTAAAAACCTGCCATAGTGGATTACATATCTTTCACAATAATATTTAAGTACACAGTGACATTGAATAAGGGGCATTCCCACCACCAATGTTGTCCTCCCTCCATCTACTTTGGTCAAAATAAAAATTAAAAAATAATTACTTTAATAACTCAACCCAATTGCCCAAGTAAACAGAAGCCAATAAAAACAAATGGGAAAATCTCTGTACTAAAATACCACAAGAAGACACTCCCAAAACTCAGAAAAAAAACCTGCCATATATTCTCTTAAGATGAGAGTTTATGCAGTCAGTGAAATGATGCTTATGAAATTAAGCTTTGGATTGGGAGTTTGGAAATTGTAGTACTTGGTTCTCCTAATATAGCAAATAATTTTGTGATACTTGCTAAATCAATGTAAAGGGCTGGGTTTTAGAGTGCTTTAAAATGTTCCTTTCTCTGTAATTGTGGTTTCGACTTCATTATCTGTCTATTTTTTAAGTTTCAAAAAATAAATCCTATGATTCACGAACAATAGAAATTTCTTTTGTGATTAACTACTTTAAGTTCAATACTGTCTTCATAAATTATATAAACGAGTAAGAAAATTCATTTATAAAAAATAAACAATTGGAAAGTAGTGAAAGTGTTCCGATGATAGTTATCAAAGTTGTTAGACCACAGTTATGAAGACTGGAAATACTCTAATTTGTGCTTCAAACTTTAAGACAAGATTCAGTGGAACTGACAGATTTTCAAAAGGAAGAAATTTTAATATATCAAAAAACCACTGGCCTTTTCAAGTAATCATTTCTATGGTAGTCCTAACAAAAGAACATTATTTCAAATGGGATAATCTTAACATGCAGATTTTAGAGCACTGTTTCCTTAACAAGTTATTGTTACAGAAAATGAAAAGTTTTAACATGATATTGTAATGCATGATATAGAGCAGTTTTAAACAAGTATTTCCCACTTATACCAGGGATTCAAATAGTGATCATAGACACAAGCTATATGAATCATATTCTATACATTTTTCCACATTGAATTGATGTCTTCTGCTTTATTTCTGTGTTTTTCTTAACCGGTTTGAAAATTTTAGTTTCCAACATTCAAACCAAGAACAAAATGAAATAGAATTGAGGCCCAAACAGTTTTATTCAAAGCTGCTCTTTATTTGATCTAAGTTATCTTGATAACCTCAATTCCTATCATCATAATAGTACTGTCTGCCCAAGATTTAAAGTTGATCAATGCAGATTGTCCTGTTTATGCCCAATTTTCTTGCTCCTTTATCAAACAAGCTGCACTTTGAATACTTGTGCACAGTTGTGTTCAGGTTAGTAGGCCTATTTTCAATAAATTAGCAAGATTGCGCTTTTCTAAAAGCAAACTAGAGTCAGTTTCTATGTTTGTGCCCTTGAACAACTTGCTAGATCTTAATACCAGTTTCCTCTAGAGTTTTAATAATTGTTCTTGAGTAGTAAAGTTGATGTGAGTAATTAAGGAGATAATCCAAGTGAAAATGAGTTGATCTGCAGCTTGACATATAGCTAAGTGTTCAATGCATGTTAGTGACAACGGTAAGGGTGATAGTGGTGGCATTGATCTTTTTTTGTGTGTGTTTTTTTTTGTTTGTTTGTTTTTTGGGGGGCCACACCCGGCGGTGCTCAGGGGTTACTCCTGGCTGTCTGTTCAGAAATAGCTCCAGGCAGGCACAGGGGACCATATGGGACACCGGGATTCGAACCAACCACCTTTGGTCCTGGATCGGCTGCTTGCAAGGCAAACGCCTCTGTGCTATACCTCCGGGCCCAAGGCATTGATAAAAATGAAAATTCCAGAAAAAAATTCTTATTTCTGTAATCCTTGAAGGAGGCGTTAACTTCTCTTGAAACTTCCTAGGTGCTATTACTCAGGTATGAATCATGGAATTGATAGAGGAGGCTTATATAAGAGATATATATTTCTTGTCTCAAATTGTTCCTACCACCACAAGATTGTTTTCAAAAGATTAGATTAGTTATTGCCCCAAATGATTGCCAACTAAGGCTGATTTAAAAACATGTTTTTTGGTCCCACGTGTTTTATTTGGAGGGGTACACCTAGCTGTGCTCAGGTCTTACTTACTCTGGCTCTGTGCTTAGAGATCACTTATGAAGTGGCTCAGATGACAATATAGGGTATTGGATGTCAAGCCCAAAATACCCACATACAATGCAAGAGTTTAGTCTGCTGTCCTATCACTTCTGCTGCATGGTCCCAACTCTTTTTTCTATGATCAACATACCCTAGCTTTCCTATACATTAGATAAAATGTCAAAACCATCTTGTCTGTTTTAAAGTAAACTTACTGGCTTATCTTTTTGTATGAAAACACAATTGTATATAACTACAACTGTCAGTCACTGAACTATTCCCCAATTTTTATTTTCTCTATGATTTCCCTTATCATGTCACATCTTCTCTATGTGCTTTGTTGTTTTCTTCCATTTATATTTTCTTATGCTCCACAGGCTCTTCGTGGTGCGAAGTGGAATTTTGAAACCTTACTTAATAGTAGGAATGGGGAAATGGTGTCTATAGTAAGACATCAAAATGTTTATATTTATCTCATTCCAAGAACTAATAAACAAAAGGCATTTTAATGATAAATAAGCCATTTGTATAATATCTATCATGTTGTTTAATCCTATGTTTTTTATATTTTTATACCTTGAGATACCCTTACATTTTCTTCAGCTTATTAAGTCATGGAAATAAATTTCTTATGTTTTCTTTTCTTTAGGTATTAAGACTATTTATATTTCCCTTATTCCTGCCATTCACGTTGCCACAATCTCAATAAAACTTTACAGTTTTATTTTCTCTATTTAAAAATCTAAGAATATTACAACTTCTAATTCTGTTTATATCTTTATTAAAAAGACACACATTGTCTCTTAATGTAACAGCAAACTGATATAGGTACTGGGATGTGGCATAAAAGGACAATTCTCTCATAGAGCTTTAAATCAAGTAAAATGTGGTTCACAAAAAGACTAATAAAATGCACCAACACTAAACATAGTATAAAAAATTAACATTAAATTAAAGAGTCATTATATAGGTAAACATTTTATGGAGGTCAAAATCGGGCCAAGGCATTCACAAGAAATTGCCGGATAGAAAAATATGTATGGAAGATATAGTAAAGGCCTTGAAGTTTAGACTAGCAAATTCTCAGCAATTTTGAAAACTATTTGGAAGAATTTATGACTGGAGCTTATCAAGCAAGAGTTTGCATTTTGCTGGGCATTGGCAGTGTGCTTGCAATTTTAATATAAATAATTTAAAGACCATGCATCACATAATTGAAATAGTTAATCATAATACATTTGTTAGGATGAAATAATCAAAAAAGCAGAAAGCAAAACAAGAATAAATAAAAATCTAAGTTTATAAAAATTATTGTATCTCACAATAAGGTTAAACATTGTAAGAAAGTTTAGTAAACTTTTGTTGCTATCATTCCATTACTTCTTTTTCTCTGAACATTGGGTGGCTTTGGATTCACTTGGTATAGAAATTGGTTTACTCCTACAGAGATGACAATAATAAACCATTGGAATTGTCCAGGAATGCTAAGCACTTTTGCTGATACTGCACAGAATGTTTTTGACTACTAGGGTTCCTAAAGTATGACAAGGTGGGGAGAATCTAAAGGAAGTAGACTGCATTTATTCCAATAACAGTCCTGGTGATCTCAGCACAAATACTAGTATATCTGGATTTTTGGTTAGATTGGTGTCTCTACAAAGAATCATAGAGGAGTGGTGAGACTGGGCTATTGGTGAAGCAGCAGTTGTGGGTGCACCAGGCATGGCTTCAACAAGATAGGGACTTGGCCCAGCCTCTCCTTGTGAGATTGCCAGCTTTCAGATGCATAGCCAATGTACCCAGAAATTTTCATAGTTTGGTTTACATCTCTTTCAAGAACAGAGTGAGCTTATGAAGCTGGCTGAATGCAGTCACCCGCATTTTGTTTTAAATGTAATCAGAATCCATTGGAAGTCTGTAAATAGAATATGATATGATTTGATTTGTCATTTGAAAGGTCACTTTGATTTCATTTTGTAATTGTTTTGAAGTCATCTGGAGTGATTGTAATGAATTTATTTTAAAGTTATAATGATTCTGTTGAATTGATTAAAATGAGAATATTTTAATTAGAGAGAAATTTTACATATCTAGGGGCTGGAAAGATAGCACAGCGGTAGGGCATTTGCCTTGCATGCAACCGATTCAGGACAGACTGTGGTTTGAATCCTGGCATACTATATGGTCTCCTCTGCCTGCCAGGAATGATTTTTGAGTGCAGAACCAGAGGTTTCTGAGTGCCGCTGGGTGTGACCCAAGAAACAAAAAACAAAAAAACTTTTTTTTTGGCTGAAGCGGTAGTGAAAGTGGTAGAGCATTTTCCTTGCATGTGGCTGACCTAGGACGGACCGTGGTTCGATCCCCCAGCATCCCATATGGTCACCCAAGCCAGGGGCTATTTCTGAGTACATAGCCAGGAGTAATCCCTGAGTGTCACTAGGTATGGCCCAAAAGCAAAGAAAGAAAGAAAGAAAGAAAGAAAGAAAGAAAGAAAGAAAGAAAGAAAGAAAGAAAGAAAGAAAGAAAGAAAGAAAGAAAGAAAGAAAGAAAGAAAGAAAGAAAGAAAGAAAGAAAGAAAGAAAGAAAGAAAGAAAGAAAGAAAGAAAGAAAGAAAGAAAGAAAGAAAGAAAGAAAGAAAGAAAGAAAGAAAGAAAGAAAAAAGGAAGGAAGGAAGAAAGAAATTTTACATATCCAGACATAACTTGGTGACAGAATAAAAGGGACTGGCTAATGGTTTGCTCTGTTTATAAGCTAATAAAATTGTGGTAAGCTTCATATCATGGGCTGGTCCTTTTAGCCCTTCTTTGTATGATTTCTGGGTATTATTAACATACTGTCTTTTATTTTTCTTAAATCCCACGAAGAGAGTGAGACTGTTCTGTACTACCTCTGTACCTCTGACTTATGTCACTCAGCACAATAATCTCCATTTCCAACCATGTATAGGAAAATGCAATGGCTTTATTTTTCCTGATGGCTGCATAGTATTCCATTGAGTGCATATATATATATATATATATATATATATATATATATATATATATATATATATATATATATATATATATATATATACTACAGTTTCTTTAGCCACTCATCTGCTGTCAGGCATCTGGACTGTTTCCAGATTCTGGCTATTGTAAACTGTATTGCAATGAACATAGGCATGCAGAGGGCATTTTTGAATTGTTTGTGTGCGGTGATAGGATATACTCCTAGGGGTGGTATTGCTGGATCGTATGGGAAACTCAATTTCTAGTATTTTCTGGAATTTCCATATTGTTTTCCATAAAAGCTGGACTAGATGGCATTCCCACCAGCATTGAATGAGAGTTCCTTTCTCCCCACATCCCCACCAGCACTGATTGTTTTTGTTCTCTGTGATGTCTGCCAGTCTCTGTAGCATAAGATGGTACGTCCTTGTTGTTTTGATTTGCATCTCTCTGATGATCAGTGATGTGAATTTTGGGGGGGGCTGTTTGGACACCTGTATTTCTTCTTTGAGGACGTGTCTATTCATTTCTTCTCCACATTTGTTGAATGGGGTTGCATGTTTTTTTCTTATTAAGTTCTGTCAGTACCTTGTATATCTTAGATATTAGCCCCTTATCTGGTGAGTATTGGGTGAATAATTTCTCCCATTCCATGGGTGGCCATTGCATTCTAGTCATTGTTTTCTTTGAGGTGCAAAAGCTTCTCCATTTAATTTAGCCCCCTTTGTTTATATCCGCTTCCACTTTTTTGGACAGTGGTGTTTCCTCCTCAATGATGCCTTTAGTCTCGATGTCAAGGAGTATTTTACCTATGTGTTCTTCTATATACCTTATGGTTCCAAGTCTGATATCCAGGTCTTTAATCCATTTGGATTGTGATTTTGACTACCTTAAAGAACACACCTTTTATATGTGGGTTTCTGTTAGTCCATGGCATTGAATCCTCCCTCCAAGACCTGCTGGTATGGATCCCACAAATATTATCAATCAATTTACAGAGATCTTAGAACTAGACTATGCTTATAAAATTTATTGTTATAATATTTTGAAAAATAGAACATTGTGACATTGGGAGGTCCATTCCCTTTTATGGTAGATAACATTTGTTTTTGGTTTTTGGGTCACACCAGGCAGAGCTCAGGGGTTACTCCTGGCTCTACGCTCAGAAATCGCTCCTGGCAGGCTCGGGGGACCATATGGGATGCCGGGATTCAAACCACCGACCTTCTGCATGAAAGGCAAATGCCTTACCTCTATGCTATCAATCTGGCCCCGGTAGATAACATTTTACATTAACAATCCTGGTCTTCAACACACATTCAGCAACTTGTTTTCTTTTTTGGGTTATCAGAGGACTAGTTTTCTTTTTATTGACTACCAAAATCACTTCCAAAAATTGACTTTGTTTCTATATCCGAGGTGAAACTTTATGGCACTGTTTCATTTTTTCCCTTATATGCCACCTCTCTTATGTAGACCTGATACATCCACAATAGTTGAGGACTATATCTTCTTAACTTCACCCTAACACCCATAACCAAATCTTAAAAACCAAACAAGATGTCCTTCATCCTCTAATACTTTGCCCAGACATCTAAGACAAAACTGGTCTCTACTTACTTTAAGACTCTCACATATTTTAAAAAAAATTTTAACAATGATTTTGCCAAGACAAAATTCCAATTATTCTTTCCAGTGTGTATACCCTTCCTTTCTATTTAAATGATAAGCAATATGATCTCAAAGCATATATTATTTTTTATGTCTCAAAGAGGATCTTTACAAATATAATAGACTATATGGTCACTTTATATGCATGTTCATCACCATTAATTGCTCCAAAATACTCCAAAATAATATTTTAATTTAAAGGGAGTCCTTCAATTATATATAAGAATATATTGTAATTGCCAAGATACATCATATCATTGACTTGTCTTTTTTTCAGTTGTCATCATTTCAGAGGGCAAATGCCTGAAAATCTACTTTAGTGACAGTGTTGCCAAGGAGAAATGGTGACATTACTGTGAATGAACTCAACCCAAATGATGTTAACTACAGTTTATTGCTTTATATTTAGTCTAAAATCACAGAGCATGCCTTTTCTAAAATGATGGGTCTGGGCTGATGACTAAAAGAGAAATATTTAAAGTTCATTCCTTCTTTATATTGACTCAGTATAAATAGGAATGATATGCATATAGCGATGGGAATGTGTGGTACCATGAACAGTGATTTTTTCATTGACTTAAATGAGAGGTATGCACAATTGTATATGCATTGTTAATTGTATGCACAATTAACTACGTTGTGCACTTAGCCATGTCTTCTTTCAATATATTTAAAGTCACTATTAAGCCTAAAGTGTTATTTGAAATGAAGCTGAATTTCAAAATCAAGTAACAGGAAGTTTGTGGCACCTTGGAACGCATTATATAATATTAGTTTCACTAGGAATGGGATTATCCTGAAATATGAAGGACCTGGGATTATTTTGTAACTCTACATTTAGTTCCAGGTGTCGAAAAAATAGTGAACAACTTCAAGAGTAAGGATAATGAAAGTATAAGAGAAAGGCCTAGCAGTGAAGAATTTTCTGTGACATTGCTTTCGGCTGAGGTAAATCTCAGAATTTCTGGATTTCCATTTTTAATTAGGGACATTACTTTGCATAAGAAAATACATTTATTTAGGTGCTGAACTTGCTGTTCATTTTTTTCTATAACAGATGTCCTTATGAAAATGTACTTAACATGGATTTGAGAAAAGTCATAATTTGTTAATCAACAAATCAACAAATGCACTGATTGTCTCTATGCAAATGGGAATACCCTGATTCAATGTTAATATGTACCTAAAATTTTACTGTGAAAGATATGTAATCCACTTTGATCAAAATAAAAACTATTATTATAAAAAATGAACATTACAAGTATCTTGGCTGGTCCGATGGCTGTGGTTTATCAGAACTTATTAATGTTAGTATCACAAAAGTTGGTATATAACCTCCCCCCACTGCTCAATTTGACTGGCTTTAAAAAAAACATTATAAGTATCTTCAGGTATAGGTATCTCTTTGAGGAATTTCCAATTATTTGGTTATTTTTTAAAAATCTGTTGGAGTCAGAGAGATAATATAGGTTTTAAAACATTTGCTTTATATGTGGCCTACCCCATTTCAATCTCCACACTACATGTAGAACCATGAGATGTCCCTGAACACAGCTGGGTGTGGCACAACTCTATCTTAAATCCCAAACTCTATGACTAAGTTGATTATATCTGATTTACAAATCTGTTATTATAAAAATATGTTTAATATACTCATATTAAAATGGACACACAAAAATGCTTATGTGTGGGGATCCAGTTAACTGTCATGAAAAATTCAGTGCAAATTACTCTTTATTCCTATTTTACTAATATGAGCAGACAGAATTTACTAATCATAATATCACTGAGTCTAGCTGGAGAGGAAGAATTTGAAATCCGGTAATAAGATTCCAGAGCTGTGTGCCTAAAACATTTTCTTTAAAGAAGAGAATTTTCTGTATTCTCTGAACAGGAAGGAAGTTGCTTCATGTTGGAAAAGTGGATTGATGGAAAAATGAAAAGAAAATGAACGGAATGGGGTCTTAGGAGGATCAGGCAGGCAGGGGTGGTATTGTTAGGAAATTATGATAATACTTAAGTAACTTTTGAAGGTAAACATTTAAATGGCACTTTAGTTGTATATATGAAACAACAAGAGCAGTTCTAATCTAGGCAAATTTGAGTGAGATTCATTTATGGTCTGCAGGATTGGTACAAATTTTCAGGCAGGCAATTTTGCAATAGTTTCAAATTTTAAATTTATGTGGTATGTGACCTTGCTTTTATGTCTAGGAATATATTTGACAGAATAACTTCTGCTACATTGTTTGTTAAAGTGAAAATAAATGACAATGACAGATGATCTTTAGTAGAAAAAGTGTTAAAGTGTATTTTATTGCAGAGGCCAGAGAGATAGCATGGAAGTAGGGCGTTTGCCTAGCATGCAGAAGGATGGTGGTTCAAATCCCGGCATCCTATATAGTCCCCCATGCCTGCCAGGAGCAAATTCTGAATGTAGAATCAGGAGTAACTCCTGAGTATTACTGGGTGTGGCCCAACATCCCAGAAAATGTAGTTTATTGTATATTATAGTATATTTAAAAACATTAAGGCTTAAACATTTTTAATTTAATATTTTTCATTTGGAACCAGACCTGGCGATCCTTAGGGGATATTTATGATTATATAATTAGGGGTAATTCCTGGTGATACATAGAGGACTACATATATGCTGTGCTAAGGATTGACTCCTCTGGGTTTGTTTGGTTTAATAGAATTCAGGTACCTTAATCCTTGTATTATCTTTCTTACATTCAATATTTTTGACAGATAGATGGTTGTGATTAATTATACAATAAAACATGAATGGTGACCAATATATATGATGCAATTTAATTTTATAATTAGATATGACCAATTCAAGAAACATTAATGAACTTTGTATGGGCTGGGGACTTGACTAAGTTGATCAACACATCAGTGAATCAAAGATTCATGCTTTGGATGGAGTTCAGATGAGATAGAGAAAACAAAAAGCATGATTAAAATAAATATATGGTAGAGGGCCATAAGTGCATGTGAAGAAATGAAATGGAAGTAGATAAATGGGATTGGGTGTGCTCATGAGGTGGCTCTCTTAAATGGCATAGGTAAGGGTAACTTCATTGAGAAGTTTGATTTCAGTAAAAACTTGATAAGCTGAAAATTAAATGTGATCTAAGTAAAGGGAACAGTAACTAAAAGAAAAATCTTATGCAACCGGCAGGAAGATGTCTGATTTTTAAAGAACACCAGGAATGCTAAATGATCAGTTTGTGGGAGAGAGGGGAAAAGTAATGATAAGGGCTGATGAGTCTGGATTCTATACGGACTGTCAAAATATAAAGTGTACCATTTATGTACATTAAAATCTTTGGTAATCTTAGTGACAAAGAAAAGCTGTTGATAATTATTAATAATATTTTATTTGGGGCAGTATTATGAAACATTTTTTCTAGCATGTAATCTATATAAAATATTAATTCACCAGACTATAGCTTCTGAATGGTGTACAATTGTCACTACAAAAAGTTGAGCAGATAAGTTATTAGGTATAACTTATATTTAAATTGATTATTCTGATATGTGCCAAGAAATAGCCAAAGAATGAGATTTGGGGATTGCATGGAGAGTCTCAAAGAGAATGATTAAGAGACTATTGTGGAAATGAAGTTCAGCAAAGTTGTAGATCAGAAAAGCTGGAGCTGAAGTTCAGAAAACATTCCCAGGCCTGCTAACAGTAAAAATGGAAACAAGTTTAGATACTAGATTATTTGGGAAGGTAGAGTACAGTTTTCTTTTTTGGGGGGGGGGATTGGGTGGGTGGGAGGCATAACTAGTGATACTAAAGTGTTACTCCTGGCTCTGTGCTCAGAAATCGCTCATGGCTTGGGGAATCATATGGGATGCGGGGATTTGAACAACCTTTCGTCCTGGACAGCTGCGTGCAAGGCAAAGGCCCTACTGTTGTGCTATCGCTCTGGCCCAGACTACAGTTTTCTGAATAAATGTGGGGTTCAAGAAAAAAGAATTGTCGAGAATAACATTAAGGTATTTGGTTTGAATTATTGGGAAAATGGAGTTTCCATCAAGAACCATTGACATGGTGGTTCTGCACATGGGCCAAATTTGGATGGGAAAACCGAAAGTCTGTGTATGACATCCAAATGGAGATCATAGTTGGAAGTTGAATATATATCTAGATTGAAGATAGTAACTTGAGATCTTTTTTTTTTCTTTTTTCTTTTTGTTTTCAGGCCACACCCGGCGGTGCTCAGGGGTTACTCCTGGCTGTCTGCTCAGAAATAGCTCCTGGCAGGCACGGGGGACCATATAGGACACCGGGATTCGAACCAACCAACTTTGGTCCTGGATCAGCTGCTTGCAAGGCAAACGCTGCTGTGCTATCTCTCCAGGCCCATAACTTGAGATCTTATCAGTGTCCTAGAAGAATAAAATCTTGGACATATGAAACTTCTCTACTCATTCATCCCTGCATCCTCAAATTGCATATAATTATTGTGTATCACATAAGAAAAAATTTAAAGAGCATATTTATGCATTTTAGAATGTTAATGATTCATATAATTTCCAATAAAATATCATAAAGATGTTCGGGGCCAGAGAGATAGCATGGAGGTAAGGCATTTGCCTTTCCTCCAGAAGGACTGTGGTTCGAATCCCAGCATCCCATATGGTCCCCAGTTGCCTGCCAGGGGCGATTTCTGAACATAGAGCCAGGAGTAACCCCTGAGCACTGCCGGGTGTGACCCAAAAACAAAAAAACAAACAACAAACAAACAAAAATATCATAAAGATATTTGAACAATTCTGTCCATTTTAAATAATATTTATGAAGGATAATTAAACACTATGTAAGGAACATTTTGTGTATGAGTATAATTACCTTTTATGTAATATTTTTAGAGATATTTAACATTCCTTATTCTGTTGAATATATATCTAATCTTACCTTTAGATTAAATAAGGATCTAGATATTTTACTTTACAAAACCATACCTTAAGCTTGGAAATAGCTATGGTGCATGTTTAACAATCTAAGAGAAGGTAATTCAATATTTTTATGTTTATGTGTGTATATAAGATTTCCCTTGGGCTAAATGTAACTTAAAGTCCCTAAATGTTAAATAGCTCAATCAGCTTGTCAATTGTGTTGACTAGATTAGAGCAAGAAAAATTGGGTTTAGAATTTCCTGATCATGCCCCAAATCTTTCACTTTCTAACAATGTCCTTTTCATGAGCTTTAATTCCAGATAGTTATGGGTCAAAGACATTCTGATCCCAAACACATACAAAACATTTTGGTTAATAAACACATCAGAATCTAAAGGACAATCCAGATATAAAAGAACGGTGCAAGGAATGCAATTAGTTGCATCTCATAGTAGATTAAATATGTCCTTGCCCCAGCAAAAATATGTCTGTGAGAATTTCAAGTTCTGACAGTTCTTTGAAATTCCTACTGATCAGAAGATAAACCTTGATTGAGCTATAAAGTTTTTAACCTCCAAGAAGCTGAATACTATACACAGCATGACATGCCAGTATCATTTTAGTAGACATATTTTAAAGGTGAATTTCAATGAAATTGCACAGTATTCTGAACAGAATTTTCACACATTTTGATTAAGTAGGTCAACATTATCATTTATACATAGATTTTTTTTGCTTTATACTACACTTTTATGATTATTTTACATACACAAAACTACAGATATACTAAGGTCTCCCAAAGATAATGTATTCTATCTTGTTATTGTTTTGAGAAGTCTTAACTTTGTCTTAACTTTAATCCGTGTTTAAATCCTTTTAAATATTTCTCATTTCGTCAGCTCTATCATTATTATATTAGTGTTTTTTTTTTGCCCTACCCACTGTAACGTTAATAGAGCCTCTCATTATCTCCTTTTCTTTTAGCACTTAGGCACCTTCCCAAATCGTTTATGTCTTCTTAACATTTTGGTTACAATTATCTTTCTTCTGTATTTGATTATTTTATTGTGAAGCTCAAATACAGAATTCATCTCACATCTTTGTATACTCAGCACATGCAGTAAACTGGGCAAAATAGAGACACAATGTTCTTAAAAAGGAGGAAGGAAATGATACCTCTAAATTTTGAATAACTCTAAATATAAAGTTTAGTGCCTTAATCTTTAAATTTTCCATATAACAATTTTCTTTTTTCTTTTTCTTTTCTTCTTCTTCTTCTTTTTTTTTTTTTTTTTTGATTTTTGTGTCACACCCGGCTGTGCTCAGGGGTTCCTCCTGGCTGTCTGCTCAGAAATAGTTCCTGGCAGGCACGGGGGACCATATGGGACACTGGGATTCGAACCAACCACCTTTGGTCCTGGATTGGCTGCTTTCAAGGCAAACACTGCTGTGCTATCTCTCCGGGCCCAACAATTTTCTTAAAAGAAAGTCATTCTCACCAAGACCAAACCCAATGCAGACTTAACTATAAAAATGTAATAAAGTTGGGTGGAGTTTTAGTTTGATCAGTAAAATGACCTCAAATAAGATCATGCCATTACCCTACGAAAATGTATTAAAGTTATTATTATTGAATTATTATTAAAATAATTCCTGGGTTATCTCAAAATGTTGATTCTTACCATCAGTATTAAGAATTGAAAGGGAGGAGCCGGAGAGATAGCATGGAGGTAAGGTGTTTGCCTTTCATGCAGAAATTCATAGGTTCAAATCCCGGCATCCCATATGGTCCTCTGAGCCTGCCAGGAGCGATTTCTGAGCAGAGTCAGGAGTAACCCCTGAGCGATGCCAGGTGTGACCCAACCCCCCCCCCAAAAAAAAAAAAAGAAATGAAAGGGAGGGTAGAGATAAATTTTTTTATTATTCCTTTAGTAAAATATTTTTTAGAAGTAGGTAATGCAGCTGCTGAAGCTTTAAAATAAGTAGCTACTTCCCTCTGCCCCTTTTGGTACAGTTTTGATATACTCACTTATCCTCAAAATCCTTTCTCTGAAGATTGTTCAAGTTCTGTGTTATCTTTCAGAGGTAAAATAATTTGGAAGAGAGAGAGAGAGAGAGAGAGAGAGAGAGAGAGAGAGAGAGAGAGAGAGAGAGAGAGAGAGTACGGTGAGTAGAGCATTTGCTTTTAACGCAGCCATCCTGGTATGATCCCTAACACCACGTGCAATTTCGCGATTTCACTTCTGCCAGGAGTGATTTTTGAGCACAGAGCCAGAAGTAAGTCTTGAATACTGTTGGATGTGGCCCCAAACCAAAAACACACAATAAAATATAATGCAGCATTTTTTGAATTAAAGGCCCCAAATAGTTGTACTCCCTGACCATGTTAATAACCTCATATTTTAAATAAATCATTGATAAGGTAATTATATCTATCAAACTATGGCAAAATTGTATGTACAAAAATCTGTAAGTAAATTTTTTAACTAGAATCTCAAGAATAGCAAGAAGGACTATTAGAAATCGATCATTTAAATTTATCTGTAGGCCTTTTCGCGAATTCTTTGGTAAAATCCTATGCCATAGGAAAGATGAGCAAGAAATTTCAGAATTAAAACTTGTTTCTAAGTCACTAATTATTGAAATTATGTAAATATCACTTAGTAGCATATCCCTGAATATAATAGACATAACACAAAGTAAAATTGTTCCTGGATGTCTGGTTAACTTGCAGTAGTTCATGACTTAGGTCAAATAGTATGTATCTATTTGAAAACAAAGGGAAATATATAAATATACTTAGAAAAATGGATATCTATAGATTAGTTAAATGGACTCATTGGCTTATTTTGATCCAGCTAATGTGTTTTTAGAAATGTTTTCTTTGCTTTTCCTGGAAGATTCTTGAACCAAGGGTGAGAAACTTTCAACTTTTTTTTCCAAAACAGTCCAAATACCTAATAAACATGTAAATATGTGTTTTGTAATAATCAATTAAAGATTCTTTCATAAGAATCTTTCCCTTTTTTGCAGTGAGGTGATATCAGACATAGCATGATATAACGCTAACTAAAAGAATATACACTGAATTCACTTGATGAAATATTGATTATTTAGTTATGAATAAAGAACTGGAGTTAAATGAAATTGGATTTGAATAATAATAATAATAATAATAAAGTGAAATTTTCAAATCACTCACTATGGGCCTTCATGCCAATTGCATTTTAGGTTTATATTTCTCATCTGTTATGTACATAAAGTGCTATTTAATGCACAACATTTTTAGAAATCAATTCGAGAACTCAGGAGTGGACCTGTATTCAGTGGAAAATAAGATTCATCTCAATTAATATTAATTTTAGTCTAGTTTTAAGTTCAGGTACTTCTAGTAATATATATTTAAATTAGTAAACAGACAGTGATATGGATAAATATATATTTTTATTTCATGTAAGCTCTGGGCTTATTTTCATGTAAATATTATAAGTGGCCCTGAAAATATGTATATTCTTTTTTATCCAAACTGCTTATTAGTAGAAACAAACACATAAATGGTCTTAGGTAAAGTTTGTTTTATTATTAGTTTCCTGAGGTAACAAAACAAGAATATATGTATATACATTTGCTGCCAGGTAGAACAAATATAAAAGGTCAAGACAGCATGAGAGAACTGCTGCTCTAATAAGAACATTCCAGAACATATAAAAGAGGGGGAGTATATTTGAGCCTACCTTTTCATAAAAATCAATAGAGAGAATTACATCTGAAGATTCTGTGGGGAGATGGTGAACTTAGTTCTATTCAGTGACTGCAATCAATTATTTTTCCTATTGAGCAAACACTATTTTTTAAAGATATCTCTAATCCTCAATTGTGTTTTCTGGAGAAGAAATCCTTTTACCTGTAAGCATTATTTTGCATTATACTTCCTTTGTTTAAACTTCTCTGCCATGCTATTGCAAGATTCATATTTATGAAGAATTAAAAAGTGAGTCAGAATTGAATTTTTCCCAACCTACCCAGATGCCAATGTCAGTGCAAGATAACTTGCCCAGGTGTGCTCCTAATGATTTCCTTGTTGTAGTCGACAGGGAGTGTCAGTCTGCCATCAGCGAGTACCATTTGTGAACTTGACAAGATAGGAAACAAAGCTTCCCTAATAATACTTGTACCCATACATGTTTGCTGATTTTGTATAAGTGGTTGGATTCGGTACTATTTTCTAGTCCTGTGGCTTTCCCCCCTTCTAGTTTTATTTTTATGACATTTAAAGTAAACCAAATGACTAGTTACTTGTTAGGGTAAAGAATACCTTTTTTGAGATATTACTTAATCAAGATATTACTTGACCTTACAGTATATCCGAAATGTTAGAGACTTGATTTTATAAAATAAATTTAAGATATATGAAAAGGTAAATGACTGGTTACACAAAATTATCCTTACATATTTCCTTTCTATTGGTGGGACACAAACGACTGTTTGTTCAATTTCTATGTGTTTTAGAAAAGAAAGGTAAGTTCAGATATTCTGAAATGATAATTTATATTTTAATGTTAGATACATAAATTGCTGATCATAACTACTATAGAAAATTACGATGTCAATTAACTAGACTGTCCCTTTGGAAGAAGGGGGAGCTCCTCTGTGCAGACAGGGCCATGCTAATAAATGGTGAAAATAATTTTCATAAACAATTTAAAACTTTGAAATCTCTAACAGAGACCCTGAGTTTTATTATATCCTTACTCAAAGGATCATAAAATTCCTAATCCTTTTAGAAAATGTTAACTTAAGGCTAAAATAGTGTGGATTGTTCCAAGGTTAAACATGAATCAAAAAAATATGGCAGTATAAAATTGTTGCATGGTGTTATAGACATCTTAGGGGAATATTTTAGCAATCTTCTTCAAGACAGTTTAAATAATAGTATGGACTGAGGAAGTGGTTCAGAGGCCCAGGTTTCAATTCATGATGTTTCTCTCCCCTGCAGCACATTTGAGAGAAAGAAGCATCTTTGTATTTGTGTTGTTTTTAAAAAAAATCATTGTGTAGGTAATTTGAAGTTAAAAAAGAAAGTACTATCGCTTCTCGGCCTTTTGGCTAAGATCAAGTGTAGTATCTGTTCTTATCAGTTTAATATCTGATACGTCGTCTATCCGACGACGATATATTAAATGGATTTTTGGCACCAGGAACTGGAATAGGAGCTTGCTCCGTCCATTCCACGCATCGACCTGGTATTGTAGTACCTCCAGGAATGGTGCACACACACACACACACACACACACACACACACACACACACACACACACACACACACACAAAAGGAAGTACTATATACGCGAATATAAGCCAAGTTTTCCAGCACAAATTTTGTGCCAAAAACCTCGAACTCAGCTTATACTAGGGTCATAAAGGTTATTTGATTCCGTGAGCGAGCACCGAATCAAATGCACGAAACAAATGTACTTAGGTAGTCTCCAGTCATCTTCTGCCTTCTGCTGGAGTGGGTGGTGCTTCAGCTCAGTCCACTAGTCGTGGCTGTGCTGAAAAGGTAGGTGGCTGAATTGAACTTAACCCACGATATTCAATGGCACATTTAACTAAGTGAAAAACCATTTAAGGCAGTAAAGCCATATAAATAAATGGTTATATATCCTTATAATCAGGGATCTTGGAATATAAGATTTTAGGATTTTAGCCATTTATTTACAATGCTTTACTGTCATAAATGATTTTTTTACTTTATTAAATTGCCATTGAATACTATGGGTTAAGGTGGTATGTTAATGGTATACAGTATATCAAGCAATCATGTCGTGTAAATGTAATCATGTATTTATTTACTGATTCCTCAATTATTGTAATTGTTTGGGTTATATATATTTATTTTTGAAAATTACCAGTGGCGGCTGCATTTTCCACCTCAGCTTATAATCTAGTCACTAAGTTTTCCCAGTTTTAGGGTTAAATTAGGGGGGGTCGGCTTATACTTGGGTCAGCTTATAGTAGAGATATAGGTATTCTCTTGTTAGGTCATAATTTAATTAAAATACATGCTTATTTTAGTAATTTATAACGCAGAAATAAAAGTTAATAGACATGGCTATTATTATTTACTCATTTTGTTCTTTAAAAGTTTTATTGTAGTTGATGTTACATGGCTACCAGACAAACTAACATTTATGGTTTTGATGTGCATGTTAATATGGATTTTCACTACCACGAAGTTCCAGAACCCTTCTGTACTGTCCTGTTGACATTTCTAGCCCTCCTATTCCTCCCCCATCCCTTTTCTTGATAACCTCAGTTTTGTAGCCAAAGTTTAAGGGTTTAGTAATAAATGCTGTATCTTCCCTTGCTTTTTTATATACCAAACATCATTCATTTCCGTTTTAATTTATGAGGAAAACATGGTTAATATTCTTTTCTGATGTTATTTTAATTCATCATTAAAAATACTGAAGGTGAAACATGAATATTTATGAAATTAATTTTCACAAACTTCAAATGTAAATTGAATGATCAGTCTTACATGAGAAGTGTGTGGTTGGGCCATACCCTGCTCTGCTTAGGGCTTACTCCTGCCTGTGTTCCAGAATCGTACATGCTAGACCTCAGAGTATCACATGCAGTTCCAGGGACCAAATCCAGGTCAATTGTATGCAAGGCAAGTGCCTTACCCACTGTCTTATCTTTCTGGCCCCTTAATAATCAATATTTTGAGACTAAGGCCACTGTTAGTGCTTAACTATTCTAGCATCTAAAATGGTTTCTGTTATGAATCCATAAAATACCCTGAGGAAAACATAGGCAGAATGCTGCATAATATTACAATCAAGACTGTCTTCAATGATTTAACTCCATTGGGAAAGAAAGTAAAAGCAAAACTCACAAATGAAACCACATGAAACCATAGAGCTGTTGCAACCCTCCCCCACTGCTTAGTAATCTGCAATCAAATAGGATCTAGGATTTATCCTCATTCAATATTGTCTATTTTCTTGTTTCTCTAACATAGACTGTGAGATTATCTGCTATTTGCTCTTCTCCATCTGACTTATTTCCTTTAAACCGATTCTCTTCAATTCCATCCTAGATGCAATTAACTTCAAATGTTATCTGTTCTTATAGCTGTTTAGTGTTCCATTGACATCTCAAGATTGTGCATGCAGTCTAGCCTCAATTTGATACCCAGCTTTATGTATGGTCCCCTACACACCATTTAGGAATTATGTATGAGCAAATATCCTGTGATAGCCTGTGAGCAACATTGCTCGTGACCCCAGCACCTCAAATGCCCCAAACCCCATACAAACAAAGAATCCATACTGTTTTTCATATATTTCCAATCAGAAAGTTCCTACCAACAGTAAATAAGGATTCTGTTTTCACCCCATTTCTGTGAACAGTGGTTATTTCCAGTCTTTTTAATTATGCAATTTTTACTAGTGTAAGATAATAATTTTGTCAGTTTTATTTATATATCACTGATAACTAGTAACAATGAATACATTTTCATTTTATTTCTGGCTGACCATGTCTTTTGACTGTCCTCTTATGGGAAGTGTTTGTTCATTTTATCTCCCCCATTTTTAAGGTGATTGGTTTTTGCTGTTGCTTAGTTTTGTGTTTTATCTTAGATAATAGCATTTTGTCTGGTTTAAATAACTTTATATATATATATATATGCAACATAACATATATACCTCTTTTTGGTGCACAGATATTTTCTCCCACTGATGATGGTGGATTTTAATTTTAGCTAGTAACTTTTGCCATGTAAAAGCATTTTAGTTTGTTATAATCCCATTTACTTATTTTGATTTTTGTCATGTTCAGTGAAGTTAAATAATTGAAGATAATACTTCTAGGATCTGTATCTTGAAGAGTTCTGTCTTTTGTTCCTCAATATGTTTTATGGAATTTGGTGTAGTCTCAAGATCTTTATTTTGAGTTCAATTTTGTGGATAGTATGAGATAAAAAATCATGTTTCTGGCTATTTCATTTTCCTAACATCATTTAAGAGACTTCCTTTTCTCCAATTCATGCAGTCGTTCAATTGTCATGGATTAAATTGTTTATCTAATTATCTCTCATTTCTATTCTTTTGTTCTAGAATATATAAACAATTCATTACCACACATTTTAATTTCTATAGATATATAGTGTGAGTTAAAAATCAAGGAATGCAATCACACTCATCATTTTTTTTCCTCTGGCTTCTCATGTGTCTGGGTGTCTCTACTAAAGATGGGGCTTGGTTACCTTCTGGAATCTGGTGAGAGGTAACTACTCCTCTGGAGGCTTATCTATCTGCCAATTCTTGGGGTAAAATGGGCTCCTCATATCCTGAGTGAGACATCTCTCTGGCAAAGTAGTTTTCTTTATAACAGCATATAGTCTCTATAAATCAGAGAGACTGGCTTATTTGGGGGACCTATTAGGGGTAGAGTCCTTCTGGTTGTGGGAATGGGGAACTTGCTGGTGATTCTATAGGCATACTCATTTGCAGATAATATACCAGATTTGTAGGTACTGCAAGTTGAAGTTCTCCTGATACTGGTAACAGAATACCTTCTAAGTGTACAGGGTAGCTGACTTACTAGGAACACTCATTTAAGAGGAGTTGGAGGTCTCCTATTAGTGGTAACTGAGTATTTGCCATTTCAGTATATGCAATTAAAGTTTTTATTGGAAATACTACATACAAAAATGTTTTGATTATGTCCCATGGCATAATGAGATAAACCCATATTTTTACACTGTGCGATGGTAAATATTTTCCCTGGCTATATAAAATGAAAATTATTTGAAACTGGCAGCTTCTCTGCCATCTTTGTAATGTGGTTATGCCATATCCTCTTACATACTATTTGTCTTTTATTAATATGAATATATTATTCTACTCCCTCTCACGTGTAGAGTCTGTAGACTCTAGAATTTTGATGGAAGCAGGAGTGAGTTGTCTCTATGATATTCTTTGCTTTTGATGTACCGTTAGTTTATAAGTTTTAGAGGTAAAATGTTACCATATAAGGCCCATTGCTAAAATGCCAATATCCTTCTACTACTGTCCATAAACGTTCCCATCCAATCATTTCCCCCACCACTTTGGGAATCACAATTCTGTTTACTGTTTTCTCTTGTGAGTTGCCTTCTCTTATTTGTCCATAGATGGCACTGTAGCTTTTGTGTTGGAATTCTCTTTCATTTATATGGCTGTGGTGGGGAAGTAGAAAGACACTAGAAGACCCATGATCTTAGATCAATGCAGTAGTATTGTGTGCATGTGTGTGTGCGCGCGCGCGTGTGTGTTTGTATGTGTATGTGTTGTTTTGGAGGTGTCAAATCAAAGTTGGTATTGAAAACTATATCTGGCTTCCAAATTTCTTTTGCCTCTGAACTCTGTCCCAATATCTAAACCCAAATCCCTTAATAGAGAGAGAAGGAAGTGAACCTAGACACCAAAGCTGTCACTTATCTTTCTTGTCATGACTATATTTGACCCAATCCAACAATACAGTATTTCTCTCCTGTCTTGGAGCTCACTCATATTAGGGACTGTATATTTCCACAATCTAGCACTGTTCCATAATAGAAATAGCTGCTCATGAGGCTTCATTACTATTCCCTTCTCGCTATTCTTCCAATTCCTTTCACAGTTACCAGCCCTCAGATATAGAAATGCATGAATCTCTCAGATAAACTCATCTATGAAGTGGTGAAGTTTCCTTGTGATTATATGGTTATTTCTGACTATGCTTTAAAGCAAGAATAACAGTAGCATGTTCAGTTACGTCCATTAGTGTCTTCTCAGGCTTAATTTCTTTTTAAGCATAATAAATATGACATATTTGACATAACATATATGACACTAGGATTTTAAAAATAATTGTTAAATGAATCAACAAATGCACTATATAAATTTGTAGACAATATTATTCCTTATATAACTTTGATTTTCTACTTCATTTTATAATTGATCATAGCTGACGAAAATTAGTGGCTTCTTGATAAACCTCTTTCCCCCTTCTTTTTTCTTCCCTGCTGTTTCTCCTAGTCTTCAATTCCTTTTCCCCACACCTCTTTTACATTCTTTTTTCCTATGTTCTCATTCTTTTTTAATGGCTTCCTTTTTTTTAGAAAGTTGGACACTTCCTTCAAGTTTTTACCAGGATTACAATGTTTCACAAATCAGTTAAAACTTAATGTGGTTAAAATATGGTTTGGGAACCTCTAATTCTGCTAAATCTCTCAATCCTCAAAGGAATTGGTGATGTTAATTACATGACAGTTTAAAATACAGAGATAGAGCCCTCAGGTAGTTGAAAATCACCACATTCCAAATAAAAGTGGCAACCACAGATAAAAAGAACTCTTATAAATGGGGCTTGTAAACAGTAGTTCCAAACATTCATTCTTCAGTTGATTTATGAATATCTAAATTTGGTGCATGAGTGTTCATCTTCAGTTAAGCTGCATAATGTGCATAAGAATGGGCTCTTTGAAAGTTGAATGCATTAAAATAAAGTAGCTTATATGAAAATTTTATACTTTCAATGATTAGTCTCTGAAAATTTAGTATAAAGTTCTTATGGAATATAATATTGAAGGTTATATCCAGTTCTTCTCAGGGGCTATTGAACCAGTCACTTCTGCCTCACATGCAAAACAAGTGTTTATACCCTCAGTTTTTATCTTTCTAGTGTTAATATTTTTAAATTGATTTGGAAAAAAATGATGAAAGTTAGATTTAAGGTTCAGCTTTTGTCCCCTCTGAAGAAGACTATGTTCTCCCTTGAACACATAATTCTCTATCTCCACTTCCAATATTCCTATTTATCTTCTCATATAGAAACTATAAAAATAAAATAAGATTGTGTTCTTGTAAAAAAAAAGGCTTAGTTATTTAAAAATAGTTCAATCTAAAATATATTGTGTAATGTTATATATCAATACAGATAAAATCTAATGGCAGACTTTTATTCTAAAAAATAATGTGATTTTATTTAATATTTAACTTTAAAAATTTTATAATCATGGCTTAAATTATGATGATTCCAATAGGTGGTTTTCCTTTTTTGACTAAATTATGTTTTAAATTAAGCAAATGCTAAATTTGCTTTGGTATTGTAAGGCTAGTAAAACAATTTTATTTGAGATAGTTCATCCACCTGCTGAATTTTGTTTATATATCTCAGCTAATCTGTAAGAAATTTAATATTGTGGTACAACATTAAACATTTTTATTATTGTAAATTTCCTTGCTAACTATAGATATTAGCTTCAAAAAATTTAATTATTTTCTCAAGTGTCGGTTGTTAAGCACATTTGGCATATGTAAAGATCAAACAGGTTATATAACTTTATTTTTACCTTTTTGTTTTGTTTTGTGTTTGTTTTTGGGTCACACCCAGCAGTGCTCAGGGGTTACTCCTGGCCCCATGCTCAGAAATCTGGCAGGCTCAGGGACCACATAGGATGTCGGGATAAGAAACACTGTCCTTCTGCATGCATGTTATCTCTCTGGCCCAACATTTTATTTTTTTATTTTTTATAATTTTTATTTTAGTCATAGTGGCTTACATATCATTCACAGCAATATTTTAGGTACATATTAACATTGAATCAGGGGAATTCCCACCACCGAATTGTCCTCCCTCCACCTCCACTCCCGTCCTGCCTCCCATAGCCTCCACCCTCACCCCCGGGGCTGTTATAAAAAGAAGTACCAAATAAAATATCCAGTGAGTGCTACAGCAATAAGGATAGACACCACATACTTGCCGTGGACTTGAGATAAAAAAAAAAAAAACATGACAGTGCACAAAACAGAAAAAGAGAAAAGAAGAAAGAAAAAAAAATAAAAATGGAGACAACCAGTTCAATATCCACACAAAATCAAAGAAATCGACAAAAGCTAGATAGATAAAAAAGATTATTTTCTGGTCTCTCTCTCTCTCTCTCTCTCTCTCTTTCTCTCTCTCTCTCTCTCTCTCTCTCTTCTCCCTCCTGCATAGGCATAGTAAACATTGGAGTCATTCGAAAAAGAATTCCCTTGGTCTAAGAGATACAGGGTTTCTCTACACTTGAAGTATATTTTTATGGGATTAACTGTTAACTGTGACTCATGGATATGTGCTCAGAAATCATTCCTGGCTTGGGGGACCATATGGGACACCTGGAGATCATACTACAGTCCATTTTAGGTTAGCAACATACAAGGCAAACGCCCTACTGCTGCACCACCACTCCAGCCCAGACCCCACTTTTAATGAATTCTTAACAACTTACTTAAACAAAACAATAATTAGTCTCAATTACAGAAGTGCAAATTTGACTCTAATTAATGAACATGCCAGGCTTTATACATTGGTTTAAGTGTAATTGATCTCAAGACCACAGAGATCAATTTAAGGGTTGGCAAAATGACAGCAAGAAAGAGGTGATGCAGCTATAAGAATGCTTACCTCAGGAAAGATGAATTGGTCTATTGGTGATAAACTACTAGGTGGTGATATATTAGGGATAGCTCCAGGAAGAAGTCTCAGAATAGGAAACCAACTTCAAAGCTCTTCATTACACAAAGTGATTCAACTACAAACCATTTCAAGTTAATTGGCTACATTCATGTGTCTGCATTTAATTTTTCATAATTACAAAAGGAGCGCATCCTAAAGGAAACATAAGACTGTTTAAGTTTGTGCTTCTACCTTTTTTTTTTAAACTTAACTTTTAGTGAGGCCTGGGTTGGAGAGTCCAGTGACTGTTAAAAAGACAGTGATTGCTAGCTAGTATTTTTCCATTTTCTCCACTGTCAGTGAAGCCTGCTTCTGTTGCCATGTTAAACTCTTCCCGGTTGAAGAATGAAAACTGTAGACATACAAAAGAAAGGTGTTCTTGCATGCCATTACTTTCCTTCTCCTTTGAAGAGCTTATAATACTCTGAGTGATGGGATAAAAATCATGTGATGGAGCCAACTGGTAAGAAAAGATAAAATGATGGCACATCTGTTTTATAAAATTATGTAAAAGGTCATTGGCTAAGTGAGAAACAGATAAAGTCCTAGATCAAGAGAGAAAGACATGTCTGTTATGCCTGTTAAGTGAGGAGTTATAGACACAAGAATACTATAGCATCTTCGTACTTCTACCAAGTATTCCTTGCCTATGTTCTTTTCTGCCTACCTTCTAACCTCAGACAACTCTCTGAATAAAAAGATTTGTCAAGAACGATGACAAAAAAATAGAAAATTTCAAGAAAGATGTCAAAGGAAATCCTTGAATGAGGTAGAAGGGCAGCACGAAACCAGAGTGAAGGGAGGTGATAAAGGAAGTATTTAGAAGTTAAGCTTGGAAAACTGGGGCATGAATCAAAGCAATGTTACAGGAAGGGATGAGGTAGCCAAGGCCCCAAAGATAATCAGAAGGAGCTGGATTGTGAGGCAGGGAAAATGGCAAGGGCAGTTAAAAGGTTTAAGGCAGAGGATGACCTACTTAGAAAAAGATCTTTTCAACAACCAGATTTTAGGTTTGAGGGGAAAAGGCTCAGGAGTCCTGGAAGATGTTTACATTTGTCTGGGTATAACTTGCTCTGAGTGCATATAAAATTTATAATCACTATACTGAATTATATGGGCATCATAAGAATAGTTACTCTTAAATATTTCACAAGTTTTATTTGCAATAAATTATATATATCCAATTTTAACGTTCATTATGCTCATTTAGAACAGCATTTCTCAACCCTTTTGTCCTGCTTGTGGCCTTGTTCTGACCTTATTTCCTTCCTGTGGCTCCCCTGTCCTAGCAGATAGCTCTCAAGTCTTGTACCATAGCCCCATATTTATGTGATTCCCATTAGTGGACTTCCAGAATACTCCAAGGTAGTCATAGCTGCCATATTGCTCCTGGCTGAGAAATACTGATTTAGACTAATTTAATTAGAAGAATATTCTTTGAGCTTTCTGAAAGTAGCAAAGGTTTATTTCCTGTAAATATGTATAGAGGATCAGGTTAAAACATTTATACTTTATGAGCTCATTTGTACTATTCCTTAGAGGGCATTTCAATAAAAAAGTATAATGAATGGCAAATGGGATTTTATGTTTCAATAACTCAAGCAATCAAAATAGTATGATATGTAGGTTAAGTGGACATTTTGATGCCTCATTTATGTGTCTATATCTTGTTTTTTATTTTGTTTTTATTTATTTGAGGGTCACACCGGATTGGCACTCAGTGTTTACTCTTGGCTAATTTTTTCTATATACCCTTTATATCAGGATGCTATAGTTTAAATATATAAATTTTGGAGCCTATCTAGTTTGAGTCCTAGATCTATTGTTTTTTATTTTAGTCTGAGATTCTTACTATTTTTCTCAATTCTTTCACCTCTAAGGGGTGATACCAGTATTATATATTTTATGGAGTCATAAAATTGTGTTTTTGTATATGCATTTTATGTAATATGCACATATATGGACATACATATACCAGATATTTGTGCTTAGGACAAAACTCAGAAACCAAATACCTGCTTAATAGATATGTATAATCTGCTTGAGAGACAGACTCCCCTCAAAAATCAGGGGCCTTTGGGCCACTTCCAGCAATACTAGGCCAATGTTCAATTCTTAGGTCCAGTGATTTTAAGTTTCCTGGGGCTACTTGGGCTATTGGAAGAGGGGCATATGTGCTAGGGATTGAGTTGGGGCCTCATTAGAAGCATGTAATGTGGCCTATTGAGCTCTCTCCATGCTTCATCACTTTCTCATTGTTATTGCCTTGCCTGATATTATTTTTCTATACAACTAATAATACTCTTAATGGCAACCTTAAGAGTCCAGTTCTAATCTTAACAATCTTTAAATATAATCTTAATTGTATATAAACTATTCCTGAATAACAAGGAATATTTTTTATTTCTTTTAAAATAAAATAAAAATTGTCTATATTTGCTCTCCTCGTGTTCCTCTTATACTTAATCCAATCTAGCATTTGGAACCAGCACTACAGCTTCACTATTCTTGCCAAAAATACAATGACTTCTTCATTGCTCAATCAAAATAAGTTCTCAGTTCTTATTTTATCCTGACTTATTAGCAATTGTAAATCATTTACTTCCATGATCACCTGTCTTTCAGAAACTGGTTTCTCCAAACCCATCCCTGCAAATGTATTCATTAATCCAACTAAGTTGTTATTTTTTTTTGCTGCTGATTTTGTTTCTTATAGAACTCATAATGTGGAAAAAACTTGGTCCATTCATTGGTTTGCTTCTCAAGAGATGAGATTAGTCATTTCATTCAGTACTGTTGTTTGAAATGTACTATTTAGCTGACACCTGGCAAATTGATAGTTCTGGTTCCAACTCTTTGTCCAAATTCCACACTTGCTCATTTGATTCCTTGTCCACTGTTTTCGCTTGAAGAACCAATATACTTGAAATTTAAGAGGTCCAAAAGCTTTACAGTGATATTCCTCTCAAAACACTTTTCTACCCACACTGTTCTAGTTAATCAGAATAGAGTCATCTATCAGGCCTCTCATCTCGTCATTCCCTCCATCAAACAGGCCTCACATTTTGTTGGCTTGACCTTCTCAATAGATCCAGATGGTGACCATTTGTTTCAGCTCCACTCCACACTAAATCACTATTATTTTTCCTTTGAATTACTAAAGTGAAACTGCCCTGATTGCTTTCCCCCCCCTTCCTTTAGATATTTTTCCTCAACAAATGCAGGTAATGCTGTTCGTTCTTTCCTTAAAAGTCCACTTAGATCCCCAATTTACTCAGTAAAAAAAGCACAGCTCTTTGCCATCCCTTACAGGGCTTTAGATAAAGTGACTCTATTGTTTTCAAAATGTTTCCTGTGCTTTTCCCATCATTCATATTACTCTATTCACTGTGCCTCTTGTACTTAAAACTGTTAACATACCCTAAGATTTTGCAGTTACTGTTATCTATGCTTAAAACAATTTTCAGCCATAATTCTCTGATTTCTTTTCTTTCTTCAGGTCTTGGCCTAAATACTATCTTTTTCATGTGACTCATCCTTTAGTTTTAAATCTATCATCATCCAAACCTTGACTCCTACTTCTAGAATTTCTCACTTCCCTTACAGTTTTAGGTTTTCATCTATTTTCCACCTAATAAGTACTTTGCTGATTTAATATATCAGTTGTTTTTATCTATTTTTCACATTAGAACATGAGGGGATTTTTTTCACTTACCGGTTTTATTGCTGTTTACTTATATAATAGATAAATAAAACTGTATTTTTGGTAAATGAGTGAATAACTTAGTATTTTGTTGTTTCTTTCCTGTGAATATTATATAGAAGAGAATTTTTATGCAGATGCTATGCAATATGCACGCCATAGTGAACATTACCAATTGCTAATAAAATAAGTACAATTCAACATATAATTGGCTATAGCACCTAGATTGCTATCTTCATCTGGAATGCCTTATCTAATGTAACAGTTACCACTTGCTCATGGTTATTTCTAATTCCTCAGAACTGGTACAATATTTAATTTTCTCTCTTTTATATAATTTAGCCATGACTTTTATATTTTACAAAGTATCATTATTTCTGGAGGGCACACCTGGAAGCTCTCAGGGGTTATTCTTTTTTGGGGGGGTTGGGTTTTGGGTTTTGGACCACACCTGGTGATGCTCAGGAGTTACTCCTGGCTATGTGCTCAGAAATCTTTCCTGACTCAGGAGACAATATGGGACAATGGGGATCGAACCCAGGTCCATCCTGGGTCAGCCAAGTGTAAGGTAAATGCCCTACCACTGTCCTATTGCTCTAGCCCCTCAGAGGTTATTCCTTATTCTGTACTCAGAAATTGCTTCTGGCAGGCTCAGGTGACCATATGGGATACTGGGGATTGAACCTGGGTCAGTCCAGGGTCTGCTAAGGGCAAAGAAAACACCCTACCTACTGTGCTATTGATCTGTTCCCAAGTATTATTATTTCTGTGAATTCTACTCAGCTAATTGAGGTCCCATGTTTATAATAATATTGATTTTTGTATGTCAGACCATTTGTTTGCCAAAGTGGGTCTTGTCTTGTTTGGGTTGTGGGTGAGTGTTACAGAGAGTGGTATTAGCCTCTGGTATCAATAGAAGGTCACATTTTATATGCTTAGAAAGGTAAGTTTTTAAGTTGAATTTTGTTTTTGTTTTGTCTTGAAAATTCATGAAAGACCAAAGAAAGTTAGAAATCTCTGCTTTAGACTCATCATATCATTGCATTACACCAGTCACCAAGGTGCCACCCAAAGTATCATGGTTCCTCCACTGGTGTCTCTAAATTTCTTCTTATCTATACCCTCCTCCTTGCTAAAGTCTATTCTGTTATTAAAGTCTAAAGGTTTGATTTTATTGGCCATTTTCTAGTCCCTTGCTTTGATTCTTTATATTATACATATTAGTGAGATCATCTGCTTTGTTTTTGTTTTGTTTTTGGGTCACATCCGGCAGTGCTCAGGGGTTACTACTGCCTCTGTGCTCAGAATCGCTCCTGGCAGGCTCAGGGGACCATATGAGATGCCGGGATTTGAACCACCAACCTTCTGCATGAAAGGCAAATGCCTTGCCTCCATGCTATCTCTATGGCCCCTAGTGAGATCATCTGGTATGTGTCTTTCTTCTTCTGACTTATTTCAAGTTTGCTAAGTCTTAAAGGAGAAAAATAATATGATTTCTAGCAAAGAAATGTAAGTGTTCATGCCTCAATCTATCTAACTATTTTCACTTAGGAATAATTTTTTAGGAAGATCCTTCAAATTGTTGGGAGTAAATTGCTTCTTAAGACAAAATAGTATAAGTTGAACAGTCTCACAAATAATTTATAATGCAAAATAGAAAACGAGCTCAAAATGAAATTTTGTAACATAATGATCTAAAGACTTCTCTTTTGCAAGTTTTCTTTCTTCCAGACAAGCAATGTAAAACATGAAATATTTTTCTTTGAAGTAAATGAATAGTAAACTATTGGTATCATATTTCTAGCTTTTTAAAGCAGTTTAAATTTTTAAGTGCTAAGGAAGAAATCATTGCATTTTGTGTCAACTGGTCCCAGTAGAAAATAGTGGTGGCAAATAAGAATGTATACAATTCCAGTTCATGAATATGGCAGTTCATAGAGGAAACGAAAAAGCTTGTTTGCCTTCTGATACTTTATTGCTTTGTAGTTAATTTGCACAGTCTATTTCCTATGAGTGCATAGGATGTATGTGTATTAACCATTAAAAAAACAGTTTATCTCCAAAGTTGCAAAACCAAATGAATTCTGTGCTTGCTAATGACGGGCCTTTAACTTCATCCACTGTGTTAATGACCAGCTCTATTAAAGACTTAAGAGTTACTCGGTGTCCAGAGAGCACCAGCCACACTCTGGAGAGACAATAGGAAAACAAGTTTGACATATCAACATTGGCTGAATTCACCGTATTTTTTAGAAACTTTTTTCTTGAGATTTTCTAATACTTTCTTCAAAGAGTGATTTTTGCCTGGATATTACTTTTGGTTATATATTCACATGGGGATTTTCTTAATTCTGCCTCTACAAAATGTCATGGATTCTTCCATCCCATTAACTTCTTTGAATATTATGAAAAAATACTTTTATGAAATGCTTAACCAAGAAAGCTTGGGAAGTTTAGAGAAACTTAGGCACTGTGGAGAGGTCACTGAGCACTTAGCCTAGCTGATGTTCTCTCATTTCTCTAAATATTAAAAAAAAAAGCACTAGAAAGGAAATGTAATAATGTACAAATTCCATGGATTAGGTACAGAAAGGTGTCACTTTTTAAAATTTAACATTCTTTTTTAATATAGAGATTCTTAGGTAAAACATGTGATTTCTTCAATACTTCTTTTTTGGTTCTTAGAGGCATAAGACATTTAAAATATTTTATCCTGAATGTTCAACTTCCTTATTGTGAAACAATGAATAAATTAAAAATGAATTGAAGGCTTCTTGTCTTCTAGCCATTCTGTTGGACAGAATGAGGCAGGTCATGTCATCTTCATATAGTTCAAATATATTCATAAGAATGTTTTTAGTTTTTTTAGATATAGAATTTTTATTTTCTTTTAATTTAAGCACCATGATTACAAACATGTTTGTAGTTGGGACTCAGTCAAAGAAAGAACACTCCCCCTTCACCTGTGCAAATTCTCACCACCAGAGGCTCCCTATAACTCTTCCCCCACCCTCTGCCTATATTTGATACAGGCATTCTACTTCTCTCACTCATCATCATTGCCATGGTAGTTCTTAGTGTAGTCATTTCTCTAAGTGCATTCACCACTCTGCTGAGCTTCATATAGTAAGCTAGTCCTTCAGCCCTCATCTCTGTCTTCTCTAGGCATTATTACAATAATGTCTTTTTCCCCCATTTCCTCCAGTATTTCATATTAGTGGCACAGTTTCTCAAAGTAGTTTCTGAGTATCCTTTGAATTGCTGTATTATCTGTAGTGGCCTCCCCCTTTTTAATCTGGTTTATTAAGTTTTTCTCCCTTTTGTTGTGAATTTTGCTAGTGGTTTATCAATCTTGTCTATTTTTTCAAAGAACCAAATTTTGCTTTCGTTGATCTTTCAGATTTGGGGAGGGGTTCCACTTCATTAATTTCGGCTCTAAGCTTTGTTATTTCCTTCTGCCTACTTATTTTGGGTTCAACATTTTGTTAATAGTTTTCTTTTTTTTTTTTTTTTGGTTTTTGGGCCACACCCGGTAACGCTCAGGGGTTACTCCTGGCTATGCGCTCAGAAGTTGCTCCTGGCTTGGGGGACCATATGGGACACCGGGGGATCGAACCGCGGTCCGTCCAAGGCTAGCGCAGGGAAGGCAGGCACCTTACCTTTAGTGCCACCGCCCGGCCCCGTTAATAGTTTTCTAATTTTTTAAGTTGTGTCATTAAGCTATTTATGTAGGTTCCTTCTTCCTTCCTGATGTAAGCTTACAACTTTGATTTTGAATCTGTTTGTTCTGACTATTCAGATTTGTTTTGTGTAGGTAGCAGAATGTTGGATTCAGCTTTTTGATCCATTTTGGCATTTTGTATCACTTAACTGGTGCATTTGCCCCATTAATGTTGAGAGAGATAATTGTCATGGGATTTAGAGCCATCTTTATGTTGAAATTTGATGCGTCTTTAGGCCTGTCTTGTTTTAAAGTAGACCTTTCAGTTTATCTTTTAAGGCTGGTTTTGAGACTGTAAAGTTTCTGAGCTGCTGTTTATCTGTGAAGCTATGTATACTGCCTTCAAACCTGAAAGTGAGTCTAGCTGGGTACATTATTCTAGGCGAAGCATTCATTTCGTTGAGTTTTGTCACTATATCCCACCACTGCCTTCTGGCCTTGAGATTTTCTTGTGACATGTCTGCTATAAATCTTAAAGATGCTCCTTTGAATGTAATTTCTCTTTTTGATCTTGCAGCTTTCAGTATTCTATCCCTATCTATGGGATTCATCATTGTGAATAGAATGTGTCTTGTGGGGGCTTTTCTTCATGTCTCTTTTACCTGGTATTCTTCGAGCATGCAGGATTTGGTTGCATACAGTCTTTAGCTCTAGGAATTTCTCTGTAATGATGTCCTTGTCTGTTGATTCTTTCTGGGGATTTTCTTCCTGGGTCTCTGAGACTCCAAAGATTCTTATGTTGTTTCTGTTGAGTTTATCACAGAATTCTATTTTCACCTGTTCACATTCTTTGAGGATTTTTTCCATTGTCTAATCATTTGCTTTTAGGTTCTTTTTCAATCTCTTCTGCTGTATGGAGTTGTTCTGCATTTCACCTTCTAGCTCACTGACTCTGTCCTCAGCTGCTGTTACTCTGTTGGAGTGGCTTTCCATTGACGTTTTATTTCATCAACTGATTTTTTCAGTTGTCTTATTTCAGTTTGGAGTTTTCTGAGTTCTATCTCTGTGGTTTGTTCAGCTCGTTATATGCTTTCCTTGATTTCTGTGAGAATCCTCCATATTCTACTCTAAACTCCTTATCTGAGAGGCTAACTAGGTAGCTGGTACTTTTCAGGTCATCTTCATTCTCTATGTATGGTGTTATCCTGCACTGTTTCCCCATTGCCAAGCTTGTAATGTGGTTTTTACTATGGTTTGTTGTGGGGTTCAAGGCTAGAAGATGTGAAGAAGAGCAGCTGCACTCCTCTGGCTACACCCTTATTGGGCAGAGACAGCTTACCCTGTGATCAGTCCTAAAGAGGTTATGTTCACTGTCGTAGTCTTGGCTGCCTCACGCAGGAAAGCAGACAGAGAGCGAGGCAGCAGCCTTTTCTAATCAAAGTACTTTTATTTGTGAACAGCCCTTGTGTCATTTGGTCTAACCCACTTCGTTTTTATCACTCAGCCACGAGCAGCCGCTCCGACCACTCAGCCCGGCCACACAAGGGTGCCCCGCCTAAGAATGCTTTTCAAAAGCCACAACCTAAAGTATACAAGGGTGAAACAAGGCAGAAAGGATGAAAAATGAAAAAAAATCAAGATATACAAGTAATTTCTTACAAAAAGAAGTAAATTACCACATACACCGTTTTATACCCAGAAGGTTACTTTCATATACATAATCTTTCATATGACATATACTAAATATCTAATACTTCCAAATAGCAAATAATGTGACATCTTAGAATAACATCAAAAAGTTAATGGTGTTCAGAATAAGATACAGACATACAATTTTGGATGCCCAAATTCAGTTTTGGATATATCTTTACTCTTGATGTCACTTGTGTTACTAATATTTTCATTAAGTACTATATTAAAAGTCAGGCACTCTGAATTAGGAAGATATGATAGAAAAAAACTCATGACTTCATAGATCTTACGGAAATAAACAAATGAGGTATAAGTAGATGATAATAGCTGTAGTGGTGAGAAAGTGGAAGCAAAGCAACATAGAGTGTGTAAAGGTTGCAGTTTTCTGGAATGACTAAAGGCAGTCTTCCTGGGAAGGAGCCATTGTTTTTATTAGTTAATTAAAGAACTTACATTCCAACACCCAATCCCACCACCAGTGTAAACTCCCATCACCAGTGTTCCTAAACTCGATCATCCCCCCACTCACCCCTGCCTGCCATCTTTTTTGAGGGGTTTGGGCCACATCCAGAGGTGTCCAGGGGTACTTCTGGCTCTGCATTTATAAATCACTCCTGGCAGATTTGGGGAACCAAATGGGATGCCTGAGATTGAACTGAGCTCTGTCCTTAGTTGGTCCTTAGTCGGTCCTGTGTCAGCCATGTGCAAGGCAAACACCCTATCCACTGTGCTATTGCTCCAAACCTGACAGGCATCTTATAAAGTCTCCAGACCTTGACAGGCATCTTATAAAGTCTACTGGTTGTAGCTTATTTTCAGTGTTGAGATGTGCTTTGGATGTACGGCTACACTACTCTCCCACATTACCTATATAGAAAGCCCCAACTCATGAAACCCCTGTATTTCCCTCTCTCATCTTCCTTTCCTCTCTGATTTCTTTCTAAACTCTGTGGTCAAGGATGACCTAAGCATTCCCCCTTACTACATCACATTTCCTCATCTAGTTATTCTGATATATCACAGATAAATGGGATCATCCTGTTTTTCTTTTTCTGGCTTATCTTCAACCAGGTTGCAGCAAATTTCAAGATTTCATAGTAGAAGGGCATCATATTTTCTGACTTCGAGTGCTAATATAATACACTTCACAACCCTAAGTTCTATGCAAATATTTTAGTAGGTAAACAGGTTCTGGTGTAAAAACTTGTTGTGAAATTTCTTTCCTCATTTTATTGAATGTCAAATTGAAAATCTGTTGTTTGTGGTAGAAAATAGAATATGATCAAACCCAATTTTTAAGCTGAGATTCAACTGACATATAATATTATGTTAGTTTCATGCATAGAATATAATTATTTGGTATTTTACATATTGTGAAAATGATCACTACATATAGTTATTTTATGTTAAATTGAAATACCACCTATAATTAATAAGTTTAAGAATTTATAATATATTGTTAAGTTGAATACTATATATACATATATATATATATATATATATTTGTTTTGTAGGCTATACCATCAGTGCTCAGGAGTTACTCCTGAAATCACTCCTGGCAGAATCGGGTGTCTCTATGGGATGCCACGAACTGACCCAGGTTGACTGCTGTACTATCACTCCACCCCAGGCTATATATGTTATATATACATACATATACATATATATTTGATGATATATGTATATATATATGATTATATATGTATATATTTGATTATTTGGGACATATTAGAATAACTAGAGAGGAAATTTGATATAGTAAGGGGAATGCTTATATACAAATATATGCATGTATAATATACATATACATAGTTTCTTATTTAAGCACCATGGTTACAAACTTGTTTGTAATTGGGTTTCAGCCATGAAATGCCTACCCCCATTTTAACTCAATTTTATATGAGAGTTCTACCTCAATTTGTTCAGCAAGTAGTTTCCATCATTTTAGCCTTGTGTTATAAGTATTCTCTATTTATTAGCTTTACTATTAGCGCAAAGAATGAAATTTGGGAACAAAATCATTTTGGTTACATAATTTTTCTATGGCTTATTCTATTTGTCACGAGAGACTAATGGTTCTGAATTCCTATTTTCCTTCTTAAATAGTGGGTTTTAGTCTTTGTTCTAAAAATGGGGTATCCTTTGGACCATCTAATAATAATATTAAAACTGAAATTAAATTGGTGTATGCTATCCATCAGGTTAGATCTTAATAGTGGCATATTTTAGTCATCTATTTTAAGACTGGAAGCCTATCACATTGAACCAGAATATGAAGATTTTTTACCAAAATAAACTATGATCTTAAGTAGATGATAGCCAACAATTAATTGAAGTTAATTAACTTTTAATTAACTATTAACTAATACTTCTTGCATCCAGCAAATAAAAATACTACAGCAGTTTATAAGCATGTAAGTGACAGTTCAACATTAATCTTATGTAAAAAACAAAGATAGGACTAAGAATTGTTGTTCTATAGTGAATTCTTTAAGTAGGTAAAGAGGAGATAGTAGGAACCCATTTTGAAAAATTCACTTGATTTAGAGAAATTTTGTTTGGTAATGTAGTTGATAAAAGGACTAGAAATATAAAAGCATTCATGTTTTATTTTCAATAGACTATTATATGGCATTTGCATTTCCATTATCAGTTATTATTTTTATTTTGTCAAATCTGATGAACTTTATTGGATTTCAGTGCATAAACTTTACACCTGGGTTTTCACCAAAAATTTGGATTATAACCTTCAAAAAACTTCATGTAATAATTGCACACAACACTTTTAAAAAAAGAAATGAAATCTATAATGATTACACAATAAAGTATTTTAAGTAGTGGAAAACTTGATAAAGTTTCTAGATTTATTAGAAAGAATCAATTTCAGATTTCCTTGTGGAAGAAAAGCTCAAAAATATTTTACAATTTTTTATTATTATTTATGTAACATTGATTACAAGGTTGTATATATTTATGTTTTGCTGTATAATCCACTGTCAAAATACCAATATTATTTCAATATAGTTTATTGGCTCCTTTCAGCCCACATTTCCACACTTTTTAACTTTTTCAGTTTTGCAGTAAGACTTAAAGGTTTTATTATCATTGGACATACCCTGTTACATGTTAGGGAGTTGAGGTACAATACTGGGCCATATCTGGATGTACTACAGGCTTAATCTTGGCTGTTATCAAAGGTAGGTCCTAGCAGTGTTTAGAGGATCGTATTTGGTACAAAAATTGAATCAGCAGCACACAGTGCTTAAGCTTTGTCCTATCTCTTTGACCCATTGTCTATTCCCTTGATTTCTTCAGATATAACATATGGGCAAGGTCATGTGTTATTTACCTTTTTCCTTCTGACTTTTTTGCATGACTCATTCTACTTTCATCCATGATACAAATGACAAGAGTTCATCATTTTTTATAGCCAAGAAGTATCCTTTTGTGTATATGTGCCACATTTTTTTACTAATTTGTTGTTGGACATTTTAGGCTGATTTCACATCTTGGTTATTATAAATAGTGAGCAAAAGCATTAATATATATTTTTCAATTTATTATTTTGTGTTCTTTGGATTGATACCTAAAAATGGAGTTGCTGGGTTATATGAAATTTCTATTTATAATTTCTTAAAATCTCCATTATGTTTTCTATAGAAATTGGACTAACACTACCATCAATTTTGTGTATGAGTTCTTTTTCTCTCAACCTCTGCCTCAATACTTGTTTACATTGATTGTTAGCTAGTGGAGCTCTTGTTGAGTAGTGCTCTTGGTAGCTATCTGGACCACTATAGCAATGCTTGGGTTACCAAGGCTATAGGAGTAATGCTGGAGACTGCTGCAGGGAGACATTCTATGCAGATCTATAGTACAGTAAAAACTCAGCACTATAGATTGAACATAGAGATTTGCTTTTACATCTTTGGATTGTATTCTATTGCTTGAGTTATCTTTCTCATTCCTTTTCTGGCCTTTTTGTATTAGGCCATTTTCACTGATATAAGGTAATAGCTTGTGTTGTTGTTGTTGTTGTTGTTGTTTTTGTATTTTCTGATATTGATAGTAAGCATATATTCCTGGATCTGTTGACTGGAGTACCTATTCAGCTAATGTTTGCTCCCATATTTTTTAAACCACACTCAGCTGTTTTCAAGGCTTACCCCTGGCTCAGTACTGAGGGATCACTTCTGGAGGGACTCAGGGGACCAACCATCCATGGTGCTGGGGGAGTCAAACCAGGATCATAAAAGTCACATGCCTTACCTGTTGTACTATCTCTCCAGTACCTGAAATTATTTGAGTTGTAATTAGTGCAATATTATATTTAAAGTAATTATAATGATCATGGGGACAAAAACCTAAAGTTAAGTTCTATTTCTTACTGACTATAAGACCTAACACAAGTAATTTATTTCTTGTCTTATTTTTGAATAATGGAATGTGTCTGATAGGGTTCAGAAAAAACATATCTATGATTTGCTTAGTACCTGGTGTAGAAAAATATTTAAATGTAACTCTATCACATACTTCTGCCTCACTTTACAATGTTCAGTGGCTTAACATGGATGGAGCAATATACAAGTACAGAATCCTTTGTGATCTTGGACCATTTTCCCAGTCTTTTCTGTCTCTTCTTTCCTGATTTTCTGACATGGCTCATTAATTTACATTTTATTTTTCTAAATTTCTTACACCTGCTGATTTGCTCTCACGATATTCTAAAATATTTTGACTTTCCAGTTTTCAAATTAAACTCTTATAATGTATTAATCTTTTTAAAGGATCTTATTTACTCTCTTTTCTTGTTCCTTTCCCCTCATATTGTTTCTTTCATAAATTAAGGGTTATCTTTCAAAGTACAGAACATATTTCTTTATCTATTTGTAAGTTCTTTAAGGTTGAAATGCATCTAAAGCTTCTCCAACCCGTATTAGTCACAGACAAATTGAATTATTATTTGTCTCTGTGTTTTGGGTTAGATAAAAGTTAACATACTATACATATTTCTGGTTCTAATTAATGAATTTATATATGAACTGATTTAATCTACACAAAAGTTGTATAAGACATTGAAATTGAAGTTAATAAAGGTTTGGTAATTTGCCCAAGGTTGCTCCCATGGTAAATTTTACAAATGGCTTTTGATCCAATTACATTCACATTAGATTCTGTACTCTTCACATTAGAGTTTGTTTTCTGAACCAGTAATCGACACTGATGTTTTTTGCAACTCAGTAAAACGATCCTTGTGGAACCAAATACAGGTTTTGCATGTGGCCCTTTGTGTTTCTGTGGTGAGAATGATTACTGTAAACTCACTGATTAAAAATTTACAGAACAATGTTGTGGGTACTGGTGTTGAGATGATGAACAGAACAATAAAATAATCTTAAGTTCATGATGCTAGTTACAATGACACAGATAATAAACACAAACGTAAGTGAGAAAATATTTTACTACTAAACCAACAAAGGAAATTGTAACTGTCCCACATTGATTTGAGTTATAGTTTGTGTGGTCAGTAAAGGCTCCTTTGATTGATGTCTCAGCTGAGACTTTTGGATTAGAGCAACTTAATGGATATGTCTGAAGGCCAATCACTTGGCCTTGCAAGAGCCAACAGTGCCAAAACTTTATGCCTTGGATGTCTCACATAAAGTGTAGAGCTCTTTGTAAATAAGAACACTATTTTACTAAGAAAAGAATACTATATAAAAAAAATTCCCCACAAACTCATGTTTGTATTTGTAATTAATCTCAGCCCCCTGAGATACTTGAACTAAACAGTTTATCAGAGTGTTTGCAATGGAGATGGGAAAAGAGCTTAAACTCAGCATGGGGATTGTATACAAATTTTATAGCTGTGTTTCTCAACTGGTGGCCATAAATGGGGGCCAATACAATATTTATCATTGTAATCTTAAGAAGTCCTGGGAGCAAATTTGGGCAGCCCAAATTTCAATCCAGTTATTTATAGCTTTGAACAAGTTTACTTAATTTACTTTAACATGTATATTGGTGATTTGGTCAACAGTTCTGCCTGAAATATTCATGGCTGACAATAACAAAGAAATTCATTCTTTTTGCTCAAGTTACTTATTCACTCATATGACCACTTATTGATAAAGGAAATAATATCATATGAGTAGGACATAGAGTGATTACTTTGGAGCCATAAGCAAAACTTTCTGTACCCCAGAGAATCGTGAAACAAAATTACCAAGTGAAAAAAGATACACGACAAAGAGGAGCAATTGTAAGAAGGAACTTAAACATTCAGTAGGTTGGAGTGGAACAGGCTAATAAAGACTTTTTGACATAAAATATATTAGAAATATACTGGAACATTTACTGTTCACAACAAAGTATTGCAGTTTTACATTTATGCCTAAAAGAAAAGGCAGAGTTGTGAATAATCTAGTAAATTATAAAGTATACTGAATTATGTTAGAAGACAAAATTTCCATACTCAGATAAAATTTATAAAAACTTTTTTTTTAAAATAAGGCCTAAGAGAAAGTATGATAACAATTTATAATATTTAAAAGGTGTAATTGAGTCAACACATTATTTGCAAAAGTCTTAATATTACAACTAAGAAGTACTTCCTGGGGCTTGAAAGAATTAGACTCAGGACAAAATGAAAATTCTATTTTAACCATGAATACTAAATTTAAGAAACTGAAAAGGGATAAATATCTTTCTGAAAGTAGAAGAATATATTGAAAAAGTGTACTTGATGAACAACGGACACATTATAGGTTGTTTTAGGCAATGGAATATGTTGAGAGGGACATATTTAGTGACTGAAGTTGTTATCTATTACAGACATATTAATTAACCACATTTCTATTAAGTTGTTTCAAGCTAAGTCTAGATTCAAATGGGTATATATGATATTTATTAGAAGAGAATATGACATTTATGGTATGTAAAATCTTACAAGTGAATGTTCACTATATATTAGATTTCTTATTTCTTACACTCGATGAAGGTTTTGTGCAAAAAAATAATACTTTATACATGTTTAAACATGTTCTTGGTGGAAAATCTTCAAAATGAAGGATGATTCTAATGTGATATGTTCAAAATACTTTGTAGTTTCAAACTTTAGAACTATCTTATGTTCTTATTATAGCTGAACTTCAATTCGCATAACTGTCTAATGTTTTCTTTAATTACTTGTAATTACCTAATATCATTCATGCTGCTACTTATTTGCAATGCTATTTACTCCCAATGTCTTTTTGTAAGTAGAAAAATGTTTTCTTTTAATTCATTATATTAATTGAAGATTAAAATTGTAATTGAAGATTAAAAACTGTGTAATAAATAATAAAAAAGATGTTCAAGGTTGAGTTCAGTCACACAATCTCCAACACTCTTCATAAGCGCACATTTACCACCACCAATGTCCCCAGTTTCTCTCCCACCCTTCCACTGCCTGCATATATGACATACATTTCTCTTCTCTTTCTCTCTCTTCCTTTTTACAATTTATTATTTTGCATGAACAATACTATGATATTCATCCTCTTTTTACTTGACTTATGGCCTTAAAATGCATGTTTTATTTTTGTGGGAGATTTTAACTATATAATTAACAATTAATAAAGCCATTATTCTCCTTTGAGAAGTAAAAGAACAGCAGTGTTTAAGTTCAAATATTCGGATTCCTGCCGTGTACTTTGCACAAAGAAAACATTTTAAACAGCTGCTGTTTTGCATCTGCTTTGTTTCCTATTCCTGGATTTCCACCCCAAGGCAGCCATGAAAGAACCAGCTGAAAAAAAAATCTTCTCAGGGAACATTATCAAGGTAGACTGTTTCCATCCAGGAAGGGTGGAGCCAGAGAAGAGCGGCCACTCTGCTTTGCAGCTGTGCACATCTACTAGCGAATGAAACCCACCACAACACGTAGAAATAAAACACACTACAAGCGTGACAATGGGGAAACAACTTGGACTGAAAACATGGAAAGAGAATGAAGAGGGCAACTCTGATGACCCAAAAGTCCCAACTACCTAGTTAGCCTCTCAGATAAGGGGTTTAGAGAAGAAATATGGAGGATGTTCATTGATCTCAAAGAAAGCATAGGCTGAGCAGAACAGACCACAAATAAAAATCAAGAGCATATGAAAATAGAAATCAGAAAACTCAAAAGTGAAATAAAGGACTAAAGAACTCGGTAGATGAAATGAAAAACTAAATGGAAAGCCACTCCAACAGAGTAACAGCAACTGAGGATAGAGTCAGTGAAATGGAAGATGAGATGCATAACAACTCATACAAAAGAAGAGACTAAAAATACCCTTAAAGCATATGATCAGACAATGGAAAAAATACTCAAAGAATGTGAACAGATAAAAATAGAAGAATTTGGGGCCAGAGTGATAAACAATGGAAGAGCATTTGCCTTCCATGTGGTTGACTCAGGATGGACCTCAGTTCGCCAGCATCCTATATGGTCCCCCAAGCCAAGAGTGATTTCTGAGCGCAGCCAAGAGTAACCCCTGAATATCACCGGATGTAGCCCCCCAAAAAAGAAAAAAAGATATATACATCTTGGAACCAATAAAAAAGCCCTAGTCTAGGGTTTGAACTATGACCTGCACAACAACCATCATCCCCAGTACCAAAGGTCTGGCAGAGACAACTGTAACGGAATGGGGCTTCTGGAAACACAAGGAAAGACGTTATCCTAGGTGCCATCCCAGGTTTAGTGCTAAGACCAAGACCACCAACCACAGAAGATGGATTAAAATAACACTGAGGGAACAGAACTTCTAGAATCACAAAGACTGACTTCATCATAAGTCCCACCCCTAGAACTGTGCAGGTACTGAGATCTCTAGATACAGAGGTCTGATTGTATCACCCAGGATGGAGCAGACGTCTTCCAAACACCACAAAAGCACCACCGGGAGAGTAAATGATCCTGAACAGAGTCTATAGTTGATCCCATGACAATATACTCCAAGGACGGAGAAACCCCATATCTCTTAGGCCATGTGAATCCCTTTTCGAATGACCCAATATTTACTGTGCCAGGGCAGGAGGGGAAAAAAAGCAAAAAGCACAAAACATTGTTTATTTTTTATATATTATTTTTTATCTTCATGTACTATTATTATTATTATTATTTACCTATCTATTTTTGGTCGATTTCTTTGTTTTGGTATGGTTATTGAAGTTGTTGCCCCCACTAATACTTATTTTTTCTCTTCTTTTCTTTTCTTTCTTTATGTGCTCTGCCATGTTTCTTATCTCAAGACCATGGCGGTTTTTGTTGTTGTTTGTTTTTTTGTTTTGTTTTGTTTTGTTTTTGTGGTGCTTAGCATTATTGTTGGAGTCCTCAATGGATATTTGACACTTCTTTTTGTAGTGGTGGAGTGTTTCACCTTCTTTTTCTCCTTCATCTCTCAACCAGATGACGAGAGCCTCTAGAAGAATTCCACTTATTTTTGGCGTATTAGATTTTTACCCCAGTTTATTACTTTTCTCTTCTTCAAACAAAACCACATAACTTAAACTATCTAGTCCTGCCTCCAAGTTAGAGGGGGAAATAAGGGAGGCATCAGGACCAAACAGGTACAAGACTACTAAGTAATAGGCTAGGTACAGAGCGGACCACATATTCTAGCAGCCCTGTGGGTTAGGGGAGAGGATATGGGAGGTAGGACAAAAACAGAGGAGTAGGGAGGACAAACTGGTGATGGGAATCCCCCCTGATTTTATGTAAATGTGTACCTACAATATTATTTTCAACAATATGTAAGCCACTATAATCAAAATAAAAATTAAATTTTAAAAAGAAAATAGAAGACATTGATGTTGTGTATGTAAATATTTTAATTGGATTATTATGTTACTGACCCTACGCTGATGCTGATCGGAGATTGTGCTCTACCCTAGGGTGTGACCTGGCATTCTGCTGCCACCCTAGGGTGGTACCTGATTCTGCTCCCACCATTGGGTGGTACCTGATCCCACCATTGGGTGGTACCTGATTCTGGGGCATAAAAACAAGGGTCTGTGGAAGGCGAGGGGATTTTTGTCCTGGACCTATTCTTAGGCCTTTTGGCTTCAGCCTCTTAACGGAATAAAGAGCTGTTTTCTTCGGAAGCCTGACTACCTGTTGGTTTTCTTTCTGCTGCATTCACCTCAGAACCGCCAACTGAACAGGGTAACAGACGTGTGGTCCGAGCTGGAGGAGAAAGGCCTCATCCTCCGTCCCTCCATCAGTCAATCTCTTCAGAGGCTGACTTGCAGCAATTGATACACTCAAAAGAAACAGCATAAGAATTATTGGAGTCCCAGAGACCTAAGAAGAAAATCTACAGGAAAATCACACTTAAGGACATCATTCCAGATAAATAGCAGAGCTAAAGAATGCATGCAACCAAATCCTTCATGCCAGAAGAGAACAGCTAAAAAGAACCTGAAGAAAAGCACCCCAAGACACATTCTAGTCTCAATGATGAATCCCACAGATAGGGATATAATACTAAAAGCAGCAAGATAAATAATAGAAATTACACTCAAAGGAACATCCTTAAGATTTACAGCAGAACTGTCGCAAGAAAATTTTAAGGTCAGAAGGCATTGGAGGGATATAGTGACAAAATTCAATTAAATGAATGCTTTGCCTATAAGACTGCTCCTGGCCAGACTCAATTTCAGGTTTGAAGGAAGTACAAAGCTTTAATGATAAACAACAGCTCAGAAACTTGACAGACTAAAAACCAGCCTTAAAAGAAAAACTCAAAGATCTATATTAAGACAAGACAGATGAACAGACACACCAAACTTCTATAAAAAGGTGACACTAAATCCCAAAACAATTATCTCTCTCAATTTCAAATAAATGCACCAGTTAAGAGACACAGAGAGGAAAATGGATCAAAAGCTAAATCCAACGTTCTTCTGCCTACAAGAAACACATATGAATAGTCAGAATAAACATGGACTCAAAATCAAAGGTTGGAGGAAAATCATACAAGCAAACATCTCCCTTAAAAAAGCTGTAGTGTTCATATTAATATCAGATGACACAAACTTTAGACAAAAGTTAAAAGGGGAAATGATGGAAATTTCTTACCAATAAAGGGATATGTACAACAGGAAGAAATCACATTCCTAAACAGATATACACACAATAAGGGACAGTAAATTATTTAGTACGATTGTTAACAAACAAAATAATAGTGGGAGATATCAACACTGCCTTGTCACCCCTTGATAGGTGAACCAGGCTGAAACTCAACAAAAATGTGCTCTTTTTCTGAAAAGTGAAATGGAAGAAAGTTGACTTGTGGATCTATATAGGGTACTCCATCCCCAGAAAATTGGATATACATTCTTCTCCAATGCAAATGGGTCATTCTCCAGGATAGACCACATGCTGACCCATAAAACATATCTGCATAAAATCAAGAGGATAGAAATAGTATAGGCTACCTTCTCAGACCATAATGCACTGAAACTAGAAATGAATGACAAAGGGACACAAAAGAAATCTTTTTTGGGGGGTCACACCCGGCAGCACTCAGGGGTCACTCCTGGCTCCACGCTCAGAAATTGTTGCTGTCAGACTTGGGAGATGCCGGGAGTCGAACCACCATCCCTCTGCATGCAAGGCAAATACCCCAACTCCATGCCATCTCTCCTGCCCCAGAAAAAAACTGTAATACCTGGAAATTAAACAGTATTGAATAACCAGTGGGTCAGGGATGAAATCAAAGGAGAAATAAAACGATTCCTGGAAATACTTCCTGGAAACAAAAGATTCCTGGAAAGGAAGACACAAATTACCAGAATTTATGGGACACAGCAAAATGATACTAAGAGGAAAATTCATAGCTTTGTAAGCACACATACAGAGCGAAGAGGAACCTACATGAATAACTTAATGACACAGCTTAAAAATTAGAAAAAGATCAACAAAATGAAGCAAAATTAGTAGGTAGATGAAATATCAAAGCTTAGAGCAGAAATCAATGAAGTGGAAACCCATAAAAGAATCCGGAAGATCAACAAAAGAAAATTTGGTTCTTTGAAAAAATAAACAAGATTAATAAACCACTAGCAAAACTCAAAAAAAAGGGAGAGGAAAAACTCTTAATAAATCAGATTAGAAATGAAAAGGGGGAGATCACTACAGATAATACAGAGATTAAAAAGGTAATCAGAGACTACATTGAGAAACTCTATGCCACAAAACATGAGAATCTGGAAGAAATGGATAAATTATTGTACTCTTATAATTTTCCATGGTTGAATCAGGATAATCTTGCATATCTAAGTAGCCCCATAAATATTGTAGAAATTAAAATGATAATCAAATGTCTTTTCAGAAACAAAAGCTCAGGCCCAGATGGATTCACTAATGAATTCTTTCAAGTCTTTCATGAGAAATTACTACCAATTTTTTTCACACTCTTTCAGTAAATTGAAGAAACAGAAACATTCCCAAGTAGTTTTTATGAAGCTAACAACCTTGGTACCAAAACCATACAGATATGCTGCAGAGAAACAAATCTAGAGACTGATATTCTTGATGAACACAGATGCAACAATGCTCAACAAAATCCTGGTAAATAACCTCCAACGCCTTAGCAACAAACCATGATACCACGACCAAATACATATCATCCCAGAAATGCAAGAATGGTATACCATTCATAATATAATCAGCATAATATGCTGTATCAATACAAAATAAAAATAAAAATTACATGATCATATCATAGATGCAGAGAAAGCATTCGATAAGGTCCAAAACTCATTCTTGATAAAAACCCTCATCAAGATAGGAATGAAGGGAACTTTTTTCAATGTAGTCAAGGGTATCTACCACAAGCCAATGGCAAATATTATTCTCAATGGAGATAAACTAAAAGCCTTTTCTCTAAAATCTTGTATAAGACAAGTCTTCCCTCTCTTACCACTCTTATTCAACATAGTACTGTAAGTACTTGTCCTAAAGATTAGGCAAGAAAGATATTGAGAGCACCCAGATAATAAAGGAAAATGTCAAGCTCTCACTGTTTGAAAATGACCTGATATTATATTTAGAAAACTCTAATGACTTTACAAAAAGGCTTCTAGAAACAATAGATTCAAATAGAAAAGTGGCAGCTACATAATTAACATGCAAAAGTCAATGGACTTCTTATACACCAATAATGTAGAGAAGTAATGGACATTAAAAAACAATCCCATTGACATTAGTGCCACGCAAACTCAAATATCTTGGAGTCAACTTAACTAAAGAGGTGAAGGATCTAAGAAAACTACAAAACACTGCTGTAAAAAATAAAGGAGGACATAAGGAAATGGTGACACATACACTGATTATGGATTGGGGCGATTAACATCATTAAAATATCAATACTCCCCAAAACTTTGTATGGATTTAATACAGTACCTCTAAGAATACTCATGACATACTTCAAAGAAGTGGATTAAACTCTTCTTAAATTTATTTGGAACAATAAACTTCCATAAATGACTAAAGAAACTCTTAGGAAAAATAATATCAATTACTCTAACTTATACTACAAAGCAATAGTCTTTAAAACAGCATGGTATTGGAATAAAGACAGCCCCTCAGATCAGTGGAATAGACTTGAGTATTCAAAGAATGTTCCCCAGACATACAATCAATTAATCTTTGATAAAGTGGCAATAAATGCAAAATGGAACAAGGAACGCTTCTTCAACAATGGTGCTGGGACAACTGGTCAGCCACATGCAAAAGTAAACTTGGACCTCCGTCTAACACCCTGCACAAATGTCAAATCCAATGGATTAAAGACCCTGATATCAGACGCATAACCGTAATCTATATAGAACATATTGGTAAACCACTCCATGACTTTGAGACTAAAGGCTCCTTCAAGGAGGAAATAGCACTCTCCAAACAAGTGGAAGAGGAGACCAACAGATGGGATGAGAGAAAGATGAGAATGCTTCTGCACCTCAAACGAAATAGTGACAAGTATACAAAGGCCACCACAGAATGGGAGAAACTCTTCACCCAATGCCCATCATAATTGGGGCTAATATCTAAGATATACAAGGTATTGACAGAATTTAACAAGAAAAAATTCCAACCCCATCAAAAATTGGGAGAAGATATGAACAGAAAATTCCTCAGAGAAGAAATACAAATGGCAAAAGACACACAAAAAATGCTCCACTTCATTAATCATCAGGGAGATGCAAATCAAAACAACAATGAAGTACCATCTCATGCCACAAAGACAGGCACACATCACAAAGAACAAGAACAATCAGTGCTGGTGGGGATGTGCAGAGAAAGGAACTCTTATTCACTGATGGTGGGAACGCTGTCTGGTCCAACCTTTATGGAAAACAATATGGAGATTCCTAAAAAACCTGGAAATTGAGCTCCCATATAATACAGCTATACCACTCCTAGGGAAATACAATAGGAACACACACACACACACACACACACACACACAAAACCCACAGAAATGCCTTCTGGACACCTATTTTTATTGCAGTGCTATTTACAATAGCCAGAATCTGGAAACAACCCAGATGCCCGACAAAAGATGAATGGCTAAAGAAACTGTGGTACATGTATACAATGGAATACTATGAATCCATCAGAAAAAAATGAAGTCATGAAATTTTCCTATACATATATGAACATGGAAACTATTATGCTAAGTGGAGTAAGTCAGAGGAACTGATATAGACACTCATCTCTCATCTATGGGTTTTAAGAAACATAAAAGACACCATTGTAATAATACACAGAGACAAGAGAGATGAGGATTGGAAGAACTGGCCCATAATATGTAGCTTACCACAAATGGTGGTGAGTTAGAGAAATAACTACTCTGACAACTAGCATTTCTTTGGTAGTGAGTGAGAAAAATAGAATGTTTGTCTTGAATACAGGCAAGGGATGTGGGAGGAAGGAGTTGGATTTCATTGTTGGTGGGAACATGATTCTGGTGAAGGTTTTTTTTTCTTTCATATAACTAAAACACAACTACAAACATGCTTGTTATCATGATGCTTCAATAAAGATATTTATTTAAAAAAAGGCAATGAGTGGGAAACTGGGGACATTGGTGGATGAAAGGTCACACTTGTGGTGGGATTGGTCTTTGAATGTTTAATACCTGAAAAAACTGTATTATGAACAAATTAATAAATCACTGTGTTACTATAAAAACTTCTTAAAAACAAAAATTTTCTATTTTCTTCCTTCTATATTTCATATTATTATTGCTTAATATTTTCTTTCTATACATTTTAGCCCTTCAGTCATTGTTGTTACCTTCTTTATTTGTACTGACATATTTTGTTCTTTCATCTTTTAACCTCCAATTTTCCATTTGGAGTGAATCATTACTTTCTTTAAGTACAGAATAATTACATTATAATTACATTTGCAGTTAGTCTGGTCTATTCTTATCCTTGAATAGCAGTTTAGCAAATATTATATTCTGTATACAATACTATGTATAATTGTTTTTCTTGCATATAATCTATTTTTTGTTCTTAAGACTTTGTCTTTATGTTCGTTGCTATGATGAATATGGGGAAGAGTATTTAAATATTGTAATGTGTTAAGGACTCTCCAAGAAGGCTCTGAAACATCATCCAAAATTATTATTCCAACTCTTCTTCCTCATATTTTGTCTGGTCTCTTACTCTATGGATTCATTGCATAAATGTTGGGTTGTATGTTTCCTTTCTATTGCCTTGTCTTTTGAAGTCTTTTTTTTATATTTTTCCATTTTTTCCTATAAAATTCCTGATAATTTTCTTAGTAGTTTCTTATAATTCAATAAGCTACATCTAATTGCTGGTTTATTTCAACTTCTGTTAACAGCTTTAGGTTTTGTTTTTTCTTGTCTCCCTTTTTAGTGGAACTACCTAGTAATATACAGGGGCTACTCCTGGTGGGAACTTGGTGTTACTCCAAATGATGCTCAGAAAATTTGCAGTACTGGGGATTGTACTGGGACTTTCACTAGCAAAACATATACTCTGACACTTTTAACCATCTCCACAGCACCATTTATCTAGGTTTATAAAAATATTGTTTTAGTGTTCAGAGAGTTCAATGGATAGAACACTTGCCTTGCATGAAATTGATCTAAATTTTATCTCCAGCACCACATATGGTATTCCAAACCTTCACAGAAATTGTCCCAGTGCAAAGCCAAGAATAAACCCTGAATAGTTCTGGGTGTTGTTCAATACCCCTCCAAAATTTTTAGGATTTAAGTTAGGTTTTAATCCTCTATATATTTTCTATTACTCAATCTATATTCTCTGTTCTTTGAACCACATCCAGTGGTTTTATTCCTGGTTCTGAGCTCAGCGAGCATTCCTAGTAGGCTTGTGGGACTATATGGGTCCTGGTATCAAATCTGGGTTGACCATGTGCAAGCCAAATGCTCAAACAGCTGTACTATCATTCCAGTCCCTAGTTTCTATTCATTAAAAAATTTTAATTATATACATATTAATACTATGAAACAGTGTTCTATCAATTATTCCTTTGTAGCCATACAATTCAAGTATTATTTAAAAACATGATTTTGTTATCATGTAGAAAAATGTAAGAAAGAATGAGACATTTAAGTGAATAAAATATGTGGTTAGATTAGAAATTGCTCTTTGGTATTTCCCTTTATAAATTTTCTATTACACAAATAACTTATTTGTTATTTATTTATTTATTATTAAATTTAATGCATATGTGTATTAGTAATGTATATTTTAGATACTAATTCTTGTTAAATACATAGTTTGTGAACATTTTACCATATTCCACAGGTAGAACTTTTTAAATACTGAAAAAGATTATTTGAATACAATAGGAGAAGTTCACATTTAAAGACTCAATTTTATCCTGCCCTTTGGTTTGCTTTGCTGTGTAGAGACTTTTCAAATATAATTACACTTGTCTGATTTTGTTTTTGTTGAAATAAATCATTTGAATTTCAGTAATAGCTTAGTAATATTTTAATTTTAGGAACACAAAAACTCACAAAATAAATCTTGATTTTCCTTCTAAAATGTGTATATGATATAATGTATATGATTTCTATAAAAGCCAAAAATTTTTGAGCCAGAGTGATATTGCAGCAGTAGGACATTTGTCTTGCATGTGGCTGACCCAGGACGGAACTTGGTTCGATACCTGGTGTCCTGTACGGTCCCCCAAGCCAGGAGGGATTTCTGAGTACATAGCCAGGAGTAACCCCTGAGCGTCACTGGGAGTGTCCCCCCCCCCCAAAAAAAAAAACAAAAGATGCTACATATCCCTAAAAATTTAGAAATAGTTTTTAGATATTCATATATTCAAATTTGTACCAAGAACCAACTGTATACATTATAGGGAAATGAATTTTCATTCAACATATGTGTTGGCTTCATCCAGCATGCTTCTGCACTGAATCATATGGTGACCTGAATCAGCCTCAGGCTGATAGAACTTGTCCTAACTTTTGTACTATTTCTCAGCCCTCTGATATGTCTTTTGATAAGTATGTTGATAAGATATTGATAAGTATGTTGATTTAGAACCAAAAAAGATGGGAAGTAGTTATAAATGTAAAATAATGCTTATCTAAAAATAAGCTACCCAAAGTTTTACAGCAGTACTTTTGGAATATTGAAATAATATTTCTTGCTTTGCTAGTCTTTTAGAGAATAAGTCATCAGAATGGGGAATAATTTAGAGATAGTTCTGCATCTATGCATGGCACTTCTCAAGGAGGCTATAGACTTTAATTGTAAGTCTTAGTTATATAGAAGTCACAGACCTATCAATTTATTATAACTCTGACATTCTCAATTTTTTATTGTTTTGCCTTTGTATGCTTACTTAATCTTTTCTATAGCATATTTTTTCTCCTACCAGTCCTTTTAATTTAATTTTATTATTTTTGTTTGGGGGTGTGTGTCTTTGGAGGAGTGGAACATCTGGCTGTGCTCATGCCTTAGCTCTGGCTCTGCTCAGTGATCATACCTGGCAGTGCTCAGGGCACGATCTAGGGTATCTTGGATCAAACCCTAGTCGGCTTTGTGCAGGTGACTCTTTACCTTTATATCTAGGCTAGTTATTCATTTTTCTTTTGTATGTGGTCAGTGTTGCTGCAGCCGGAGATGCCCAGGGACTACCCACTCTGTGCTTAGGTGTCATCCCTGGTGGTGCTGGGGTAGGGGTGAGAGCCATAAGCAGTGCCAAGTTTCAAACCATGATACCACAACCATATACTTGGAAGTACTTCAAATCTTTGTACTATCTTTCTTGTCCAAAGCCTTCTTTTCTGGGTTGGGGGCACAGCACACTGCACACAAGGCTTACTCTTGGCTCTGTGCCCAGGGATCACCCCTAGCAAGTGCAGGAGTCCATTTAAGGTACTGGGAATCAAAGTCATGGCAGTTGTGTGCAGGACAAGTGCCTTACCTATTGTACTGTCTCTTCAGCGCTCACAAGTTTTTTGATCCTTAAATATTTTATAATTTTTTATTAAAAATTCGAACTTTCATTAGCAGTAACATGCCTATATATATTGCTGCCTTTTACGTTTTTAGTTACTTTCTATAAATGTTTCTTTGTAAGTATATTTACCTTTTAATTAGCTTTTATCATCTTCTGATTAGATACTACTTCCTACCCCAAGACTTCAAACTTCTTAAGAAAACAATTTTTAATTTTATTTTTATTTTTAATTGCTTTATTGTTCATAATTGGGTTTTAGTTATAGAATGTACACCACCCTTCCCCAGTACAGCCTTGCCACCTCCATTATACCCCACTTTTCTCCCACTCCCTTGCCTGTCTAGGACAAGCATTCTGCTTCTCTCTATGACAATTTGAGTAACTCCAGTGGCTGAATAAATGCATGTTAAGAATTAGTTCAATTTAAAAATAACATCTAACTGGAAATCTGCATTTATCAGATTTAAACTCTTTTTCAGTCCATGTTAAAATGTGCAGGTAGTCTTTGAGACAAAGTAGAGATGAAAAGATACCATCTTTATAGTGTAGAAATTTCTCTTTGAGATACTGGCTTTGTCATTTAATAGCTGTGTGAGTTAAGCAAGTTTTTTTTTACTTTACTTTACTTTGATGATATAGTTTTTTTTTTTTTACTTTTCTTGGCCACACCAAGTTGTGCTCAGAGTTTTCTCCTGGCTGTCCCCAGGTATCACTCTTGGTGGACTCAAGGGACCATAGGGGATTCCAGGGATTGAACATGACTCACCTACGTGCAAGGCAAATGCCCTGCCAGTTGCACTGCCCCTCTAGTTTATCTGACATCAAGATTTTTTATGTCTAGATGAGGCTAACAATATCTTCCTTGCAGGATTGTTTTAACAATTGTGAAAACTTGCAGTGCCCAAAGAAGATGTTCAATATACATTAATTTACTTACTTTTAATTGTTAAGATTCTGTTACCCCCTGAAATTATCAGGAATTGACTAAAACATATCTATCCAAAATTATCACCCACATTTGAGCTTTACCTAATGTCCAAATATGTTCTTTATGCTGTCTCTATTATTTCCTTTGTGTCTACTACTTAATGTCCATACTACCTTAAAGTTACAGCTTATGTGCAAAACATTCTCACTTCTAAATTGGAAAAACTCCTATTCATCCTCTTATTTTGCATCCTTAATTTGACCATAAAATGTAATATTGGGCAGGGAGTGGTCATGAAATGATTTGTTGCTCTGTATATGTCAAGCAGTGAGAGTATTCGTTACGAAGAATTAAGTGTATCACTAAACCACCTGGACAGACTGGGAGAATGAAATCCAGGGGAAGATGTTACTAGCTCTTCACTTAAAGGCGATCTTTCAGGGAGTAAGAAAATTGCATAGACAGCAGGAAACCACTGACAATTTGCAGCTCTGCTTGTATCATCAAAGCAGGTGTTTTGTAGGGAAATGTCCAGTGATTGCTCTGAAAAACCTTTGTCTGCAGAAGCCCACACTTCTACCCATCATTGCCAGGTAGGCCATAATAAATCTTCAGCCTCCTCTGAGCCTGTAAATCTGACCCAGGACTTTCGAAGAGGTGATAGATAGCCAGGTTTCTGGGCTTTGTGGTACAGGTAGGCACCATGGCAGGCAGAACTGTGTGGAATTGCCAATAACTGAGCAGGTTTAACATCCCCTCTATATGACCATTTATTCACACTCAATTTCTAAGGCATTTCTAAGGCATATTGTCTCAACTTTAAATTCTAGTCTCCGTTCTTTATGGGCATGCAGTAATGATTGTTGAGGAACTCAGTCGCAAAAGACAGAAGCTTCTTTATGTTTCTCATTTATTCTACTTGCTTTTGAAGCATCTTCAGATTTCAATTTTTCTTATGCACATATTTTATATTAGAAATGGATCTATAGACTAGGGGTAAGCCAATACAAAGGTCATCCCTGATGGCTAGTTGTTTTAAAAATAAGAGTTTATGGAATATTCACATCCATTTGTTTACATTCCTGACTGCCATAGATTATTTTTTTTTCTTCTCAAATGTCATGCTTGTTGAGTAGTACCAAAGGTTGTTGCTTTTTTACAACTTTCTTTCCTGCTTTCCCCCAAGTAATGGGCATCAAACCCAGGACTAACACATGCAACATAATCCTTCTAATGCTGAGCACTTTTCCTTGCTATTTTCTTTTTTCTTAATTTTCTTAATCAATGAAAAAACTATATTGTGTTAGTCTACTTTTACTCCTATTAATTAGGCAAGAAAACTCACTAGAAGATTGATCTTGCTGGACATTTTTATCCCTATTGCTGGTCATTTTAAGCCATAAGTCATGAAGAATCTGTTTAAATCAAAGTCTTTTGAATTCTTTAACCACATCTTTTACAGATTTGACCACATCACTTTGTCCTGTGTCTTCTGTATTTTTGGTTTGTTTGCTGCTCGTTGAAGTTACCACTTCAATAAGAAAGCCCCAATCCTCTTTTAAAAATGATCTATTATCTGCTATTATTTGATACCAAATATTATCATCTCTGACTTCTTTAGAATCTTCTTTTGTAATTTTGTAAAACACTATGCTTTCTTCTCAAGATTTTAAAGTTGTCTCCAGGTAGTGCTTTATTCACAAATGACCTCTTTGCTCATCATTTTGTCTTTTATTCTATATACTTCTTTCACTTGTTCTTTGATTTCTCCTCTTTTTGCTCCCAGTCTTACAATTTCTTAGCCCCTGTTTTGAAAAATCTTTTCTACTCATCATTACATGTTTCTGTGGATGGAAGTATTTCTTTAAGGTATTTCAATATTTTTCTTCCCTGGAGTCTATTTTTATTCTATTTTAACTTTATACTTTATGATTTAAAATCATGAAAGAGTTCATTTTTCCTCTGGAAAAAAAGTCTCTATTCAATAGAAACTTAAACTCTATATTTTTGAAAAGCATCTAATTTTTGAGTTACTAATTTAACTGTTAAAATAGATGGGCTTTGCATTCAACTGTGTGTATTTTCAGTTATACATTTATTAAATTTTCTATCAGTTTGATGACATCTATCTAAATATAAACTTACATATTATAGTCTACAATATAAATCTAAGATTCCAAAAATATTTTGTTCAGTAAATTCCAGTTACCGTATTTTCCGGCGTATAAGACGACTGGGCATATAAGACGACCCCCTAATTTTGCAGCAAAAACAAAGGTTTAGGCATATATTCGCTGTATCAGACAGAACGTTCCTGTGCTGCATGTGTTCCTGTGCTCATGTACCACAGTGAGCCAATCGCAATAAGCAAAAGTTTAAAGGTTATACTGTAATAGACTTCCTCTCTGACTCTGGCCAATCTGAGCATGCTTTTTACAGTGTAGATTCGGGTCCAGAACATTGTCTAATTTACATGCATAAAAAGCCTGCTTGGATTAGCTGAGTTAGAGAGGTGGTCGGAGCAGCCTTGCAGTGATTGATCCCTTATCATAGGCACCTTTTCTGGCAATTCCCTGGTGAACCAAACAACACCCCATCCTCGGACCCTAGCACTGAACCACCAACACGGTTAGCTGGCTTTTGCCAGAAGTGGCTCCCAGATCTCCTGAGTACTCTTTAAGTGCCCCCAAGAAAGATATTTGGAAACTCTGTGGCCTGATTAATTTTTGTTTCGTTTAGCAGCATATTGAAACAATTTTTGAGATATACTTGGCGTATAAGACGACTCTGATTTTCAGTTGTCTTTTTTTTTTGTTTCAAAAGTCATCTTATACACCGGAAAGTACGGTAATTTTTCAACCATCTCTCTTTTTAATGTGCGATACTAGAAATCCTTACTAAGATTTATAACCAATGAGGCCCAGATGAAATAGTTACATTTTTAAATTATTTTTTTAAGTTAAAGAGCCTTACCTTAACCAATTTTGATTGTTCACTTTTAGTTATATTATATTTCAGTACCATTTCCACCATCAGCGTCCACTTTGCTCCACTAGTATGCCCATATTCCATCCCCCCAAACCTCCCAAGTGCCACCTTTACAGGTATATTTCAAGTTACATGGGTGAAGCTTAGATCTCAGGTTTTCAGTGTTGTGGAGTCTGTGCTTTGGATGTACAGCTATAAACTCTCTGATATAACCAAAGCCTAGACTCCTATTTCCCAATTACTTTACTGTCTTTTCTTCTTTCCCACCTGGATTCATTCTTTTTTCTGTCCTTTTCCCTAGAACTGTGGTCTTCCCTTTTATTACAGTCTATTTTCTCATTAAGTTACTCTATAAAAAGTGAAATTATATTTTGTCTTCTTCTGATTTAGTTTACTCAATATTAAATCATCCAGTTCCAACCATGTTGGAGCAAATTACATGATTCCATTGCTCCTTAACACTGTATAGTATTACCTTCTGTATCATACAACAATTTCATGATTTATTCATCAGTTGTTGGACACTTAGTTTGATGCCATACCATGGCTCTTGTATTAAGTACACAATGAATAATAGTGTGAATATACCATTTTGAATGAAATATTTTTATGTTCTGTGGGTATGTGCTCAAAATTTGAATTGCTAGGTCATATGACAGTTCAATTCTAAGTTTACTGAGAACTCTCCATGCCATTTCCACAGAGGTTGAACCAGACAATATTTTCATGCCATTACAGATGTTTATCTAATGTGTTGAATGCAAATATTTTTTCCATTCAGTTAACTCTCTTTATTTTAACTTGTGTGTTTTTTTTACCATGTAGAAACTCTTTACTTTGAAGTAGTCCCATTTGTTAATTTTTTTATTTTATTGCCTTTGTCATTAATATCAAATCACTGAATGCACATTAGAAGTCCCTGTCTCAGAGCATTCTCCCTGTTTTCTTCATTGGACTTTACTGTTTCTGATCAGACCTCAAGATCTTTTCATCAACATTGAATTGACTTTTGAGTAAAGTATGAGGTATGGATTCAGCTCTAACATCTTTCATGTTGAAATTATTTTTGGCAGTTCTGGAAGAAGTTTGGAGCCCTTGATATGACAGATGATGAAAGAGGCCAGTGTCAGCTTTGTGGGTCAGTGGGGGTTTGTTTTGGTTTGTAGCTAGAAGAAGGGCCATCTTTGGTTCAGTGGACCCAAATAGCAGTCACAGTACATGGGCATTGATACAGAAAAAGTAAAATATTTAAAAATTTTATATATTTTTTGAAATATACATGTTATATTCTTTAATCCTACTTTATTTCCATGGCTACATTTATTGTAATGCAGATCTCTTTTATTTCAAGTAATTTCATAGACATTAAAACCTGCATTGGCATTATTCACATCCCATTGGGCCATATATAACCAGCTTTACAGTGTCTTATGAGGTTGCTTCTCAATAGCAAATAGGGGTAGTAGCAATGCTATATGTACAGATATGAAATATTTACATTATTAACTGAAATTATTTTTGTTTTTTGATCGTACCTGGCTGTGTTCAGGGATTACTCTTGGCTCTCAATCCAGGAAAATCACTCCTGGCATCTCCTACGTATAGGAGATGATATGGGATGGTGAAAATTGGGTTAGCCACATGCAAGGCAAATGCCCTATCTGCTGTGCTATCGCTCCATCTCCTGCAGTTCACTTGTATATAGTGATCCATGGAAAACATGGTTTCTTCATTTGGGGTACATTTTTCATCATATTAAGCACTTTTATGTATTAAAATTGTTTAAATTTTATTTTTCTTTGAACAGAATCCATACATTGCATGGATAAACTTTAAGGGTAACTTGTTCTTTTTAATTGTTTTTATTTCTATATCTCTACCTCTATGTTTGTCATATAATTCAGTGTAATTCTTTTTGTTTGAGTTTTCTTTTCTACTCTCAAACTTGAATGTGCATTAAAATACCTGAGGCTTTCTAGAACATAGTTTGTATGATTCACCCCCAAGGTTTCTGATTTAGTAGTTGGAGATGGTAACTGAGAATATAAATTTCTAGCAAGTACCCAGAGTTTTGTTTAAATCCCACTGATCTAAAGTCCACTCTATTATCTTAAAAACTATTGTGTAGTGAAGACTTTTATTTCCTCATGCCTACCAGGAGCTGTTATTCAATACACTTCATATACTTCAATATTTTTCTATATGACATGTTCCTTTCTTTATTTTTTCAGTTGTCTTATATTTCCTGCTTAATTGAAAGTACAACTTCCTAGACTGTTTCTCCTAGCACTTTCTTTGTACTTTCATTTTTATCCAGATTCACCAGGGCATTTTCAGTATTATGTCTGCATAGCTATTTTTTTCTTTATTGTCCTCGGGTAGATCACGTATGAGATATTAAAATGATAAGAACAGATACTACACTTGATCTTAGCCAAGAGGCCAAGAAGTGATGCATAGCTATTTAATATGTGTTTTCTCTTTCTCTTTCCTGATTGATCTTGAGTGTGACATCTTTAATCCCTGTGACATCACAAAGTGCTATCTTTAATTATGACATTTACTTTGTAGTGGTGGTTTACTTCTCTTGAAGCACTGTGCTGTCCTTGTACTCCAGACTGAAACCAGTTTCCTGGCCTTGCCCTACACTTAATTACCTACAGATACCATACTATCAGTACCATATCTTTTGTATAGTAGCAGAAATGTCTTTCTATAACCTCAAAAAATCTTTGACAGCTGCTCAGTTTTCTCCCCAATTTGAAACCTTGCTTCATAAATATTATATGCTGCAGAACAATTTTCTAGGTATCTATCTTTAATTGATTTGTACTTACTGATCACCTTCTCAAAGCAATGCTGCAGTACTTCATTTTGTTACCAAAGTTTGACCTGTTTCCTTTTTTAAAATTTACTGCATTTAAAGAGCATGTATCATATAGTTGATCATAATGCATTTATACCATAATAATCATAATAGCACCAATTTTCCATAATGCATTTGTTACCATAAAGCATTGATAAGTGGGAGTAAATTATTTTTAGAAAGAAAAAAGAAGAGTATAGTGACAAGAAAATTTGAGAAAATTATTGTGTCTTCAATGATGTAATTAAGTCATTATCAGAAGGTTTAACAAGCTTTTGTTGCTAGTAGACCATTCTATTACATCATTTGTTTCTGAACATTAGGTGGCTTCAGATAGATATTGGCATCTAAATTAGTATGGTCTTACAGGGATGTCATTATTAAACAAAAATGTAGTTGTCCCACAGCCACAAATGTGAATGCATGGCCCAGAAATTTCAAGTGCTATTGATGATACTGTGGCTTTTGTTGAGGGTGTTTTCAGCTGCCAGGTGTGCCAAAAGTACAATAATGCAGGCAGATTGTTTCCACACTCAAGTAAAAATGTCTGGTATTATCAGCCCAAATATTTGCATACCTGGAATTTTGGTATGATTGTTATCTCTGTAGAGAGCTATAGAGAAGTGGTGAGCAGGTTCATTGATGAAGTGGCTACTGTTGGGAAATGGGTGTAGCTGGTGTGGCTTTGTCACACTTAATCTGCCTCTTCCCCAGGGATTGCCAGCTTTCAGTTGCATGGTTGGTGTACTCATAAATTTTATGGTTTGATTTACATCTCATCTCTTTTGAGAACAGTATGAGTCTATGGAGATAGTCGACCCTAGTTCTTACTGTGTAGTCTCTAGATATTTTGGTTTTCTTAAAGAATTGGAGCATACACCAAGCACTTTTACATTGTAGCATGTGAATTACTATATATGTGTAGTCTGAATTCATTCTAGTTGAATTAGTAAGCAGATATCAGTTTTATTTCTCACTTTATTGTAACTCAAATACCCCATGAATCAACTTTGTTAGAGCCTGGTATTATTAAAGAGGAAGTTCTAGAATAATGTATCCCAAAACAAATGATATGGGAATGGTAGAATGATCCAGAAGGCATCAGTAATATTATAGGGGCTTCTGTGTCCTTAAGAAGGTAGAATTAGGGGCCGGAGAGATAGCATGGTGGTAAGCCTCGCATACAGAAGGATGGTGGTTCAAATCCTGGCATCCCATATGGTCCCCAGAGCCTGCTAGGAGCAATTTTGAGCATAGAGCCATAGAGCCATAGAGCCAGGAGTAACCATTGAGCGCTGCCAGGTGTGACCCTCCCCCCCCCCAAAAAAAGAAGAAGAAGGTAGAATTCCAGATAAGCATCAAGTATTTCTTCTATAAAGAGGGTGGAAAGGGGCTAGAGCAATGGCGCAGTGGTAGGGCATTTGCCTTGCATGCTGCTGACCCAGGACGGACTGTGGTTCCATTCCCGGGCATCCTATATGGTCCCTCAAGCCAGGAGCGATTTCTGAGTGCATATCTAGGAGTAACCCTGAGCATCACTGGGTATGGCCCAAAAAACAACAACAGCAACAAAAAAAGAGGATGTCAACTAATATATCTTTGAGAACAAACCTGTGCATTCAGAACATCTATTTTCACACTTTTCTCCAATTCCAATTGTTTCCTCATCTATACTATGGATATATCTTAGCCTTTTATTTTATAGAATCATTAATAAAATATACTCAATATAATGCCTAGTTGTTTAATATTTGGCTACATTATAAATGCCTTCTCCAAAGGAAAGCTATTCATTTTTTCTTCAGAAAGAAGAAATTGAAGAGGGAAAATTAGATGATAAGTTTATCAATGATTTTTACCAAATATGGTTTTCCCAAATTTTCTCTTAGCTACGTTTTTTGACTTTTCTTCCTCTTTGTCATTTTATATAGATTTTACTTATTTTCCTCATAATTAGTTTGCCACTGATACAAAATGACATGATAATAAAATAACTGGGCCAAAGAGATAGCTCAGTAGGCTGGAAAATATGAGTTGGATTCAGAAGAGGTAGGTCCTTCCCTGGTACCACATAGCCCCTCCCCCAGCACTACCTGGTGTGATTCTCAACCAACACACCAATTGTAGCTCCTGAGATCCACAGAATAACACAATACATCTCAACCTCTGATATGGTTCGGAACTCCACACACACCCCTCTAATGACTCCAAGAGGCAGAGACCATGCAAAAACAAGTAGTTCTATTTATTTACAAGCATACAGAAGCTCTTCTAGAGGACGAGAGAGCCCCAAACCAGATTTCACAAGCCTTTATATAGCTTTCAGACAGTAGGGTGGTTCATTTGACATTTGCTCAGTTACGTTTTTGCAAGATTTAGATAACCACAAGTAATAAGGTTTGCAACAGTCAAAATGTCAAGGGCAAGTTCTTGGGTTTAAGGAAGGGTCCTCATAAAGCTCAACACTTAAAATATATCTTTTGGTCAAGGGCGAGTCCTCTGAAAGTTGCAGAGAAATTCTTTTACCTTACACTCAAATGTAGCAGAATGAACATCTTAGCTCTTCCTAAGTCCTACTGTACTAGATGACCTTAGTTTTGTCTTTATCACAACTTTCTTCCTTTCCATCACCAGTTTGATGTTATCTAAGCAATTACATACTGATACAAGTAGAACATGACTTATGTCTTCTTTACAGATTGAGAAATTAAGGTCCCATATTATTCTGGAGGAATGTCACACCTAATAGTTACTCAGAGCTTACTCCTAGCTCTGCACTCAGGGATCACTATGGAAGGCGCAAGGAAACTGGGTCAATGGCATGCAAGGCAATATTCTACTCACTGTACTCCCACACCTATTTTCTGATTTCTTTAATCTACAAATATTTTGCTACTTTTTTTCTAACTCATATCCCATTTGGTTTTTTGACATATTGAAAATTACAAGCTTTATAATTTAGTTGAAATGCCAAAATAAAATCTTATAAAACTATTATAAAGCTGTATAGTCATTTTTGCATGTAGTTAAATTAGAAATTTTGTGGGAAAACTTATATATATATATATATTAGTGAGAAGAAGCGATTTAGGGATCTTCCCTCTGGTGATAAGAGATATATTGAGGGAAGATGAAAGTGACTCAGGAAATTCCAAGTGTAATTGTAGACAAATCATGTGAACCTGGGTTGTTGTACCATGAAGTAATCATGGATATTCTTGTGATTGCATACTGGGTGCACTGAATAAACTAATTGCAAAATTTTCTGTTTGGTTGACTGTAAGAGAATAACAGAATAAAAATGACACAGATTTTCTGACTCTAGATATTTGGGACTATAATGGTATCTGAAGAAATAGAAAAAAGATTAAGAGAAAATTTTTGGCAGAAATACATATCTGAGAAAATAAATAGATGCCTATTTGAAATTACTTTTTGATGATATAAAAACAGAAAAAAGTATGGTAAATTAAAGTTGACAACTAAATTTTACACATAACTGTAATCCTTGTGAAAGTTATCAAAAGAATTCAATTCTTGGAGCCAGAAAGATAGCACAGCAGTAGGTCATGTTCCTTGCAAGCTGTAGGCCTGGGAGGGACCAGGCTTGATTCTCCACATCCTATAAGGTTCCACCCACCTTCCGGGGGTTATTTCTGAGCTCCGAGCCAGGAGTAACCCCTAAGCACTGCCTGGTGTGACCCCCAAAACAAAACAAAACAAAACACCAAGAGTTCAATTATTTGAAGTGTCAAATATAGGGACACTCAAGTAGGTATGAAATAGATGAAGAGCAAGCAAAAGATTTGGAGACAGAGGTTCTACTTTTGTTTGATTTCTGGTTTTGAACTCACACACAGTGGTGCTGAAGGCCAATTGCCAGCTCTGTGCTTATGACTCACGCTCAGTTGTGCTTGAGAACCTTGCATCATAGGGAAAGAAACACAGATCATCTGGAAGTAAAGCATGGACTCAGCCATTGAGCTCTCCTTAGTTCTGAGATAAAGGTTCACTAGACCAAAGGAATACCCTGCATTGTTAACTGTTTTCTCATAAAAGAACATAAGTTATTTTGGTGCTGGTCTTACAATTATTTACACAAGAAATAGATTTACACAAGAAATCATCATCAACATTATTCTAAATCATAGTACTTCAACCAATAAAGACAAATATATATTTTATAAGAAAGAAATGCTAGGGCTAGGAGGCAGGAACATGTACATGAATGACCAGAGTCCAATTCCTGGGATCCCATATCATGTGGTTCTCTAAGCCTTCCGGAGTGATCCATAAGTGCAGAGCCAGAAGTAAGCCTTAAACACTGCTGGGATGGCCCCCAAACAAAAGATATGCTAAACGTATGTTCTGCTTTCTTTGTCATACATTTTAGTTTTATATCATGATGTTTATTATTGATTAAAATCCTCATGAGAGCTTCTCATTTTATGAGTCCACTAAAAGCATTTTAAACTTAGGTTGAAAGAGAGGTAAATTGAGGTCCTTGGAGGAGGGTAGTGAGTAAAAGTCTGATGAGTGTGGTATTGGAATTATGTGCATGAGAAACCAATATTAACAGCAATGTAAACCAGACTCTAAATTAATAAAAAAGAAAAAAGAACCAAAACAACAAACGCATCTTTGAGTTAGTCTTAGAGTCACAAAGATCCTCTTTATTTTAATGGATCAATTTCTTTTTTTTAAATATAATTTTTATTTTAATTATAGTGGCTTACTTATCATTCACAGTAATATTCCAGGTACATATTTACATTGAATCAGGGGAATTCCCACCACCGAATTGTCCTCCCACAACCACTCCCAGCCTGCCTCCCATATCCTCCACTCTCCCCCACCCCAGGGGCTGCTAGAATGCATGGTCCCTTCTGTGTCTAGTTTATTACTTAGTGGTCTTATAACTGTTTGGTCTTGGTGCCTCCTTAATGAATCAATTTCTATGAAAAAAAGGTATGATTTTAAAAGCAATGTATTTCACTCTACATAAGTATAAGGATAAGCATAATAATATATTTTTATCCTTAGCCAATAAGATAGGATTTTCGAAAGCTTCACAGAGATTTAGTACTACTGCATTATCTCCTGGACGCAATGCTCTCTATCTGCAATTAACAAATGAGAACTGAACATAAATTGGGACAATTTGAACATCGGTCAAAATAATAATTACACTAAATTGAAACACATCAGATTTTTGAAAACTATACAGTTCATAAATATACTTTTAAAAGAATAATTAACCATTATTGTACCCCCCTCAACTAATTATATTCAAAGGAGATGAATGAACGAAATATTTATAGCCTTTTTTGCCAAATCTACATTAGATTAAGCACACTGGAAGTAGGAAAATCTAAAACTTGAGGAATAATTTCAGTTAATACAACAGATTTGAGAAAATATATTTTACATCCTATAAAGAAATGATAGATTTGATTGAGCACTGATGGAGTGCTTGAACCTATAGAGAATTTTGTAAAATCTACTGAATCATTAGAAATGAATCTTGTCCTCACTAACATGATACAACTCACATGATACAATAAATATTAGAAACTCCATGAAGTCTAGCACCTAGAAAGTATTTTTACTTTTTTATGAATTAAATGTCAGCTAGAGCTTATTGTTAATAATAAAAATAATAATTATTATTGCTTCATTATTTCATTGCTCCATGTTTTGCTAGGAACTGAAAATAAGTAATTTTTGTATTTATAATGATAAATTATAACTTTATAAAAATAAAATTTGAAATTTTTTAAGAGCCTTACTCTCATTGTGGGCTTATAGAATGAGGTTGAGAGCTTCTAGAAGGACTCCGCCCATTTTTGGTTTATTCGATTTTTTACCCCATTTTTATTGCTTTTCTTTTCTTCAAACAAAGCCACATAACCTGAAGTATCTAGTCCCACCTCTCAAATAGAGAGGGAGATGGTGGAGGGCAGACCCAAACAGTTGTGTGATCACTAAGTAGTAAGTTAGACACAGAGGGGACCACTTGTACTGGAACCCCGGGGGATGAGGATGGGGGATATGGGATGCAGGATGGGCATTGGGGTGGAGGGAGGACAACTTTGGGGATGGAAATTCCTCTGATTCAATGTTAATATCGACCTAAAACAATATTGTGAAAGATATGTAAGCCACTTTGGTCAAAATAAGAAAAAGAATGTAAAATATAAATCTGAAAAAATTATTTGTATCATGTGGCTTTATGACAGTAAGACCATAATCATATAGTAATAAATTAAGCATGCTATGCATATGTACTACCTATTAGTAGAACCAGTTATTTTTAAGTCAAAATACTGATTGATAATTTGGGAAAATAAAGATATCAAAGTGGGTAGGGTGCTTGCCTGGCATCCAGTTGACCCAGATTTGATCCCTGATATGCCATGTGGTCCCCTGAATACCACCAGGATTGATTCCTGACTGAAGAGCCCAGTGTATCTCTTGAGTGTACCAGGTGTGGTACCCAAACAAGGGATCATGTGGTGCCAGGCTATGCAGATACAATGCATGTACCCTACCAGCTCTATTATATCCCAGCATTGCTTGGTTTTAAAAATAATAAAACAAATATTCTGTAAAAAGATAGAACAAGATTAATAGTTAGAAATTGCAAAGCAGTGCCCAAACTCTTAGGATTATTGTCAAGGTCCAATGGCCTATATTTTTTACTGGAGCATATCAAAACATTGGCCACACAAAAATTGTTAGTAAATAGTTGATATTGACAACTAGAAATCTCATCTATAGAATATTATATGACCCAACATGAAATTTGATTATACATGGATAAACATGAAGAGTATCATGCTGAGTGAAGTGAATCAGAAGGATTGGACAGACATATATGTGAGATATATAAAAATATAATATAAGAATAATACTCAAATACAATAGAAATGAGGGTCAGGAGGACCAGTCCATGGTAGGAAGCTTGCCACAAAGTGGTAGAGGCAAATGCATTTAGGACAGAAAAAGGACTATTTTTACAATGATAATTTGAAAGGTTTGTGCTAGACAAGAACTGGGAACGAAAAGGAGGTAAAGAGAAAGCTTTCTTCATCTTAATGTACCATGTTTGTATCCAGAAGAAAAATATTAAATATAAAGTAAATTTATTAAAAATATAATGATCTTCATAAATTTTTTTTTGGTTTTTGGGCCACACCTGGTGATGCTCAGGGGTTACTTCTGGCTGTCTGCTCAGAAATAGCTCCTGGCAGGCACAGGGGACCATATGGTACACCGGGATTTGAACCAACCACCTTAGGTCCTGGATTGGCTGCTTGCAAGGCAAACACCACTGTGCTATCTCTCCGGGCCCGATCTTCATAATTTATAGTAATTTTACTAAATTGATACTCTCATGGGGTAAGGAAAACTGTGTTCTACACAGTAGAAGCTAGACAAACATATGGTTTCTAAAGAGACTCAATCATCTAAATAAGGATTAGAAAATAGGTTTAGAGGGAAATCAAGTAAAGGAACCTATACTTATATGTCTTTGGAACTCAAATATTCATAATTATATAAAATAATTGATTTGATAATATATTTTATATAAATATATTAAATATAATATAAAACCACTTTTATAATATATAAAATATTATATAATTTATAATATAAAATCACTCAATTCTGCAATCACTAAGATTTTCTTTATGACCAATTTATCTTAGCTAAAGATGTTTAAGTGGTCCATTCTTGACAAGTATGACAATGTTATTGACTGAATATTTAAAAATATTGGGACCTTTTCTCTGTCATGAAAGTTCACCAGCATCAATGGTCCTTCTTGAAAACCTGGTAACACCTGAGATGCCTGATGTGAAAGAAATACATCAATAATTTAAAAAGTGAATTGTCAGTGTCTTCTGAGCCAAATTACTTAAGGAGGAGAATATATTAGAAATAATTCAGTGATGATGGTAGTATTATAATATGTAATTTATAATTGACCATGCCTTTATATATGGGTGTACTAAAACATAAATATGTCCATATATTTATCATCTATGCATAAATTTTATGCAGTTTTTTACTGCATAGTTTTTTCTGAAGTTTTTACAACTCAGAATTTGTCTAAAATGCAGTAAAAAAATTTTTAAAGCCAGTGGTGGCAGGAGAAAGTTACACTGGTGAAGGGTGATATACATTCAATGACTAAAACCCAACTATGTGCACTTTTGTAATTACAGTGCTTAAATAAAGAAATTATTATTTAAAAATCCTCAGTGATAATAAGCAGACTGCTTTATTTGTCAGTTTGATATATATAATTCATGTAAATAAAGTGAAGGCTATTGCTCTGTGTGACCATAATGTTGATGAGTAAGTTTCCTTGTTAGATTTGTACTTGCCATATTAAAAAATAGATAGTAAACCCTAATTTCTCATGTGTTGTTAATATTTCTAGACTATTGAGCATGTAATGTGGATGTTTATCATATCTGATTTAATGTTCATAAAATATATGTTCGTGAGGACTTTAAATATTCATCTATGTTTAAGAAATTTCATTTCCGTTATCTTGACTGCATTGATTCTGTGCACTTTGGTCTTTATTTTGTATTATAGAGATGTCAGTATGTTGATCTATAAACACATCTGCTATTTGAATAGTATTTATTTTAGAACTGGCTCTCTTTTCAAGCAGTTATGACACTGAGCATTGGTATATTCTCCTGTCAGAATTTCCCAATCATAAACCTTATGAAGAATTCTAAGGTGATGTGAAAAAAGTTCTCCTTTCTAATCTAATGTCATATATAGACTATTGCTATGTTAGTGAGAAATTGATTATCTGAAAAGCAAGTGGTATTTGATATGTAATTTCTTCAACTCCAGGTATCAATAGTAATTTTACTGTATGATTAGAAATTCTATGAGGAAAATGACATTTGAGATCATTAGTTCATTCAAATGACCAATATAACACTGATATGTAAATTTCCTCCCTCTCTTCCTTTAGTTGTTGTTATGGTGGTGGTAAATAATTGGGGCTAACACACACACTTGACTATTGTTCTTGACAATAGCTACAGTGCTCTCTGGGATTTGCACAGCTGGTTGTGGAGTTTGAGTACTCAGTCACGGGCATCACTGAGGTTTGTGTTCTTTCAGTTACAGTAATTCCAGATGTGCTTTTTGCAGAGGGGTCACCATGTTGTGTTAGGTTATATGGTTTTGGCTCTCTCTAGGCATTGTCATGGTGCTTGCCAAGCATCCTACTACTGAGTATGACACTGACACATTTTGAGTTGTGATGTTCTCTGTGGAATGTGCCCTTGAAGATGATTACACACACTTGGCTGCATTGTGACTTTATAGAAATGGCAGACAGGATCACATTCAGCGTGTGTGGGTACCAGGTTTTGAACTTCTGGTCATAGGCCAACTATCTTAACCTCTATACTATCTCTCCAGCTCCTAGCATTGTGTTTCCATTAATTTTTGTAGCCTTTTAAGATATTTCATTGCATGATATGACAGCCTACAGATGGTAACTATATGAGTATTAACATTGTATATTCATTTGTGTTATATACCTGTAACTAAAGGGTTAACTCTAAGAAGTATTAGAATGCAAACAATAAGAAAGAAATTGCTTGAACAGTGTTATCTAGTAGAAATATTTTAAAGAGACCCTTCAATGTTAAATGATGTCATTGAGTGTGACTTTTATACCACAGAGTCCCATTTCTTCACACCCGATGTAGTTGAGATGATAGTATAGGGACTTGAGGTAAATTATAGCCTGTATCTTTATTGTCTAGGAAGAATTTGAAAAAAATGACAGAATAAAATGGTTTGATTTAGCATAAAAATGTTCTAATCTATTACTGGAGCATAACATGGAATGTAAAGTATCATTTATGTTGAATTCTACAGAACACAGAAACCAGAAGGGCAGCCTACATTCCAGAAGATTAGAGGAATAGACACTAGCCCTCTGGAAAGAAAAAAAAACAAATGAAAGAGAGACACTGATACAATATACTGGAGGCAGTTACCTAAAGAAGCGGTCTCATCCAGTGATATTGGAATCAACTGAGTGTTCCTATCACTCTAACCAGAAATCAAACATTAAAAATAATTTACTTGTGAGATTTTGTTCTCTTTTTGTCATAATTAAAGTAAGCCATACAGACGTTGGCTTGCCATTTGATGAAGCACAGAGTGACTATTGATTCCCCTATTCTTGTGCTTCAAGTTGATGAAGGAGACTGGCTGACATCATTCTTTGAAGACCCAATTCAGATTGAAAGTTCTGAATATGGGCATGCATTAGGAAGTGTCCTCTATTGCAACTGAACCTATCTGTTGAAACTAAGTCTTAAAGAAAATTACTTTGAAGAATAATACTGGATTACCTAGTTTTAAGTTGTTCCAAGTTTTAAATTGTTACAAGAAGAGATAATATTGATTATATCATTAAGCCTTTTATCATAAAAATAAGTGTATGAAGCCTGTAGTGTAAGTGCCTTTGCAAATATCATTTGGGGGGGATGCAGCTGGGAGTGTTCAGGGATGACCTATGGCTCTGCTCTCAGGGATCAATTCTGGAAGGGCATAGGAGAACATATGGGACGCAAGTAATTAAACTAGGCAGCTACATGCATGGCAAGCTTCTTACAAGCTTTACTATCTCTCTAGTCCCAGAAAATTTTTTAAATTGATAGGTGATATGAAACCATCTGGACATGAATTTTGGGCTCTTAACTACCAAGCTATAGCCTTTTGTATTGCTTCCTACACTAAAACTTTTTGTACTTATAAACTATATAGGACTATCTTTACTAAATAGTAAGATCATGCTATTTCATAACATTTCAATTATGATCTTCTCGAAAGTGAAAACGCATACTTAGCATATAATGTTAGTGATTTTAGAATTTATGGTGGTCAGAGGTTTTGAAGTTCACTGTCTAAACTCCAGAATTTTATTTAAAAATGATGCAGACACCCCTGCAATGCAGTCACTATGTCTTATTCCAGCCAGCTCCATAGACGCAATCTATTCTTGAAAGAGATGTAAACCAAGCTGTGAAAAATTATGAGTACACTGACCATGTAGTAGAAAGGTGACAATCCTGGGAAAAGATTGCAGGCGAAGTCCCATACATACTAAAAGCATATAGCTCTAGATTTCATCTACAATCACTGCTTCACCAGTTGGTCCAGCTTCATCACTCACCTATGGCTCTCTGCACAGACACCAATCCAACAGTAACTCCATGTATGCTAGTATTTGGGCTCACATCACCAGGACTTTTTTTTAGTGATTGTGAGCACTCTCCCTCTGCCTTCTTATACTTCCAAGAAGACCTGGTAGTCAAAAACACATCCCAAAAAAGATGTAATATCGGCAATATTCCTTGAAATTCCTGGACCCTAGACAGTGTGGCAGCATTTGTGTCAGTGGGACAATTCCATTTTTGTTTAATGCTGCCATCCTTGTAGTAACACAACTATTTAGATACCAACATGTATTTGAAGCCACCTGATGTTCAGAAATAAAATAAGTAACAAATATCAACTAGAAACTAGAGCTTAGTAAACATTCTGACAATTGATTTTCTCAGTGTGAGATACAATAATTTTCATAAATTTTTGTTTCTGTACATTTTTCTCCACTCCTTTTGTTTCCTTTTGGTCTATTTTTTGGGGTTTTTTTTTTGGGGGGGGGCACACCCGGCAGCGCTCAGGGGTTACTCCTGGCTATCTGCTCAGAAATAGCTCCTGGCAGGCACGGGGGACCATATGGGACGCTGGGATTCGAACCAACCACCCTAGGTCCTGGATCGGCTGCTTGCAAAGCAAATGCCGCTGTACTATCTCTCCAGTCTCCCTTCTTGTCTTTTTTTTTTTTTTAATATAATTTTTATTTTGATCATAGTGGCTTACATATTGTTGACAATAATATTTTAGGTACATATTTACATAAAATCAGGGGGGATTCCCATCCCCAAATTGTCCTCCCTACTCCCCCGTTTCTGTCTTACCTCCCATTTCCTCTTCCCTCACCCCCAGGGCGGCTAGAATATGTGGTCCCCTCTGTCTCTAACCAACTACTTAGTAGTCTTGCATCAGTTTGGTCTTGATGCCTCCCTTATTTCCCCCTCTAAGTAGGGGCAGGGGTAGCTAGTTCAAGTTGCGTGGTTTTGCCTGAAAAAGAGAAAATAAATAAACCGGGGTAAGAGTTTAATACCCCGAAAATGGGCAGAATCCTTCTAGAGGTTCTCATCATCGATTTGGGAAATGAAGGAGAAAAAGAAGTTGAAACACTCCACCAGTACCAAAAGAAGTGTCAAATATCCAGTGAGGACTCCAGCTATAACGATAAGCACCACAAAAAAAAACAGATAAAAAATAAACCAAAACAAACTAAAAACAAACACAAACAAACAAAAAACACGCCGTGGTCTTGAAATAAGAAACATGGCGTAGCACATAACGAAAGAAAAGAAAGGAAGAGAAAGAAAAGAAAGAAAAAAAAAAAAAAGAATAATTGGGGCCAACAATTTCAATAATCACATCCAAACTGAGGAATCAACCAAAATAGCTAGGTAAATAAAAATAATAATAACAATAATAAATGAAGGTAGGATATATATATATATATATATACATAACCAAGGTTTTGTGTTTTTTGTATTTTTTTTTTCCCTCCTGCCCTGGCACAGTAAATATTGGGGTCATTCGAAAAGGAATTCACTTGCCCTATAAGATATGGGGTTTCTCCGTCCTTGGAGTATACTGTCATGGAATCAGCTCTAGTCTTTGCTCAGGATCATTACTCTCCAGGTTGTGGTTTTTTTTTTTTTTTTTTTTTTGGTGTGTGGAAAGCTTCTGCTCTGTCCAGTGTGATACCGTCAGAGCTCTGTGTTTAGCAGTCCCAGTATCTGTACATATCCTGAGGTGGGACTTATGGTGAAGTCAGTCTTTGTGAATCTGGAGGTTCTGTTACCTCAGTGCCATTTTAATCCATCTTCTGTGGTTGGTGATCTTGGTCTTTGCGCTGAACCTAGGAAGGCATCTAGGATAGCGTCTTTCTTTGTTCTTCCAGAAGCCCCTTTCCGTTACAATTGTCTCTGCCGGACCTTTGGGACTGGGGATCATGCTTATTGTGCAGGTCTTAGTTCAAACC